>NW_019239952.1:87243-123699 GCF_002742605.1 Olea europaea var. sylvestris
CACAAAATTGCAGTTGGAACTGCTAGAGGCTTACTTTACTTGCATAAGAGTTGTCCAAGAAGAATAATTCATAGAGATATTAAGGCTTCAAATGTTTTATTAACAGCTGATTTTGAACCCCAGGTGAAGTAAAGAAAGCCGTTGTGGAATAAATTGGACTAACACCAATATTTGACATACTATATATTAATCATGTTGTTTAGTACTTGTTGTAATTTGTACAGATATCTGATTTTGGGTTGGCTAAGTGGCTTCCATCACAATGGACTCATCACTCAATTGTTCCTATAGAAGGAACATTTGGGTACATAATCCTTCCTTCTAGTTCCTAATCCTACCTGATGAAAGTACTTATTACTTGAGTGTATAATTGGCTTATAATTGATAATTTGTGCAGACATTTAGCGCCGGAGTACTTTATGCATGGTGTCGTAGACGAGAAGACAGATGTGTTTGCTTTCGGAGTCCTTTTACTTGAGCTTATTTCCGGAAAGAAACCAGTAGATGGTTCTCATCAGAGCTTACATAGCTGGGTAATGATGAATTCTATAATCAAGAACTACTTTGAATCATAAGATTGACTTTACTGAGTTTTCACTATCATTAATACAACAGGCAAAACCAATATTAGACATAGGAGAATTCAAAAAGTTAATTGACCCGAGGCTTGGAAATGAATACGATGCAACACAGCTTAGTCGACTTGCATTTGCAGCATCTCTCTGCATTCGAGCTTCTCCTATTTGGCGCCCGTCCATGAGTGAGGTGACTATTTTCTGTAATATACTTTCAAATAATACTCTCATGTGCTTTCTTCGAGTTTAGTGATTATTCACATTGTCCTTAATAGATATTCTGCTAGGCCTGGTTAAGGAGGTGACAAGGGATTTTCTATTTTAGTATAACAAAACAAATGAAAAAACAAGATGAGCGTGCAAGAACATAGCAAGTATTTAATCAGCTTTTTCATCCTTTTCCTCCTGGGATTTTTAAACTTTGATTCTTGCTCATGAATACTGTCCACTTGTTCATTGTTTGGAGGTACTACAAATTGTTTTCAATATCTTTACTTTATGTTATTTTTTTGTCGTTTCTGCTAAGAATTCTGAATCAAGCCCAAGTTGCCTCAATCTTCCATGTTATAAAATTGTTTCTTGATATGCATGATAATTGTATGTTACCATCTCNTCTGAATCAAGCCCAAGTTGCCTCAATCTTCCATGTTATAAAATTGTTTCTTGATATGCATGATAATTGTATGTTACCATCTCAATTTATTTATTGACAAATGTAAAGAATTCTTTGAAGTTCTTGTCATTATCTTATTTTAGTCTTTAAGTACACGCTATTTATGCCCCGATTCACCTAAACTCATGCTAATTTTTTCTTTAGAGTTTACTGAGTGCACGCCACATTAATTAATCCATTGAAACCATACCTTAAAATTAAAAAAATTATCACGAATTTCATACAATTTTCATGGTTGACCTGCAATTAGGCAGTTTATAAATGATATAAGATAAGATTTCAAATATATTATTGTTGTCCTAATGGCATGTATGATCCTGTGCATTGATAATTAGTCAAATTTCACATCATCATTAAAGTAAGAGTTCATGTTTTAGTCTTCTTCTGTCATTTGACGTTGCTACACTCCTTTGCGTCACGCCATTCCAAATACTAGGTCGATGTTTCTAACCTAACCAAACTATAATATAATGATCTATGAGGCAAACAACATGTTGTCCAATTATTGTGATTAGAAAAGATTATTGCTTGATACTAACAGCCAAAACTGTCCTTCAAAGTCACTGTGTTCTAGATTCAATTTTCGTTTCGTTTTGTGGAAAAAGAAAAAGAGAAATGGTTGTCTAATCATTAGTTGGCTAAGCCAAAAAATGAGATTGAAAACTTATGCTACACTTTTGTATATGTCCAGGCCTCCAGCACATTTATACAGTTGCATTATTTTCTAGTGTTCTTATATACTGCAACTTTGTCTATCAATTTTGGACACATTCACATTCTAGATACAATCACCACCAAGTACATGAGATTTGATAAATCAGTTTTTAGAACAGTAAAATTTAATTATTATTTTTATTTGTATGTTGACAGGTATTGGATGTAATCTTAATGGAAGAAGAAATTGAAAAGGAAAAGTGGAAAATGCCTGAGAAAGAAGAATATCAGGAAGACTTTTGGGATTTTGAGGATCTTGAATGTGAATATGATAGTTCCTGCTCAACCTCCTTGCACGAAATAATTTCAACCACCAGTTCTTAGAACCCGAAAAACGGTTTTTTTTTTTTTTTTGATATATATAATATATTTTATATGTAGATTACAAACATATTTTATGTAACTCTACAAGTACTTGTATATATAATTTTTGTAAAAAAAATAAGTTCTATCTCGACTATTACATTGATATGTGTATAAAGTGGTCTGGCCATGCCAACCTATGGTATCAGCTCTAAGTCTCAATCTTCCAATATATTTGTTGAATTTTGTTGAGAACCAGGCCAAATAATAAAAACGAGAATAATATGAATATAAAAATAATGGATTACAAAGAAAACTAAATTTACATGGATACCCAAATTCGAGAAAAACCACGGGCAGAAATGGGAGATTCACTATAATCAATAATAATGAGTTACACAGAATTTCTTTGAACCAATAATTAATTAGACAATTGATTAATTTCAATATATGCTATATATCACATATTTATAACCAAGAATCCGTAACATACTAAAAGAGTTAATACATGAAAAGTTTACTATAAGATGTAGTTCTAATACAATGGGTAAAATCAATAATGGACAATTTGGGATGAAATAGGAGTCATATTCACATTGAATTCTTTCAAGACATCTTCAAGTCCACTATGAACTCTAAATACTACTCCAACAATATTTTCAATCAAATACTCAATAGGAATTCGGATCATAACCCAATTCTAACAAACTTCACTTTGACACGAATTCCATTGCAAAGAATAAAATTTAACTCTTCAACGCCAACAAATTTCTCCAAACAAAATACTATACCAAATTACTCCACCTCTTCGACCATGCTACTCCTAACATACTTAGCAGCTGTGTACAGAGTCCGAGCACAACTTACTAATAGAATTAACTTGGGCACAAAACTTGCTAGAGTCACCATGAACAACAAATTCATCAAATTCATAACTAACTCCATCCGAGTTAACAAATTTGCATGAATTATCCCCACAAGCAACAAGATCAAAACTCCTTACATTACTTCACTCTAACACCCAAACAAAAAATTATCATGACAAAAGTGCCGCTAGGTTGTGGTTAAAATTGGGGCAGCTTTATATGACAAAGATCTTGACAAGTAAGTTATACTTGAAGCAGCGGTTACTTGACGGAAGGTGAATCTTTGGAAAATCATCTATCGATGTTCAAGGAAATTGTCGTTGACTTGGAGAGCATGGAGGTCAAATATGATGAAGAGGATTTGAGACTGATATTGTTATGTTCATTGCCCTTCATATGTGACTTTTAAAGATACCATTCTCTATAGTGGGGATACTCTTACTACTAAAGAGGTATGTGATGCGCATTATTCCAAGGAAAAGATGAAGCATCTAGTCGTCAGATCTAATCCCAGGCAGAGGGTCTTGTTATTTGTAAGAGGAAGACAGGTGGTCATGGAAAGGGTAGAGTCAAAGATAACAAAAGTATTGTAGTTTGTTGTATTACAACAACAAGGAGCACATGAAGCGGGATTGCTATGAGTAGTGGAACAAGTTTGCTACTACAGATCAGAAAGGACAACAAAAAAATCCTGTGATGCCAGTCGTGCAGAAGAATATTACAACGATGGAATTGGTGACCCCAAACCTGACGAGGGTTGGACTATTGATTCAACTTGCACTTTTCATATGTGTCCAAATTAGGATGGGTTTTCTTTATATGAAATAGTTACACGGGGTTTCGTGATGATGGAAAATAAGGAGCACTGTAAAATAGCTAGAATTGGTAATGTCAAAATCAATATGTTTGATGGGTCGATTATGACACTTGACCAGGTTCAACAGGTTCTAGGTGTATACAAGAATGTAATTTCTTTGAGTACTCTTGGTTTAATAGGGTACAAGCATATTGGTGGAGGTAGAATTCTGAAAGTTAGC
Source organism: Olea europaea var. sylvestris (assembly GCF_002742605.1). Taxonomy (NCBI): domain Eukaryota; kingdom Viridiplantae; phylum Streptophyta; class Magnoliopsida; order Lamiales; family Oleaceae; genus Olea; species Olea europaea. Next base: position 91,412 of record NW_019239952.1, read on the forward strand.
AAGGGTACCTAGATTGTGCTAAGGAGGTGGAGAAAGTCTCGTTTATATATGTTTGAAGGTTTGACAGTTACTATAGATGCAATTGTAGCTTATGGTTTGATAAGTGGTGACTCGGGTGGGACTAGTTGTGATCTTGTTGCTCACGGTGATTTGAGCGGGTTTGACAACTCAGGTGGAGATGGGAGTGCTCGTGGCAATTTAAGCAGTTTTGATGACTCGGCTAGAGCTGGAAGTAAATGGGATGATTCAAGCAAGGTTGGCGCGAAATGTAATTCTACTTTTAAACAGGGCTTAAATTTAGTTCACAGTTACTGAGTACGCCCGACAGGGGCATGGTGTACCCAAAAGGAGGCACGATGGAAGAGTTGGAGAATGACTTGAAGAGCGAAGACTTAATTCCTTGTTTTGGAATTTGTGTCAAGATGGATTTGTTAGGTTGTGACTTAAATTTCGTGTGATTTGGAATTTTAGTTCATGGAAGAGGTCTAGATAATTTTGGTTTATAAATTCAAACAGATAAGAGATCAAATTTCATCATGCATTGATAGTTTGATTTGTAAGGACTTTGGAATTAAGGACTCTACTTCATCCATAATTCTAAGATTTGGCTCCAATAAATACTCCACAAGATGAGCCTCTTCATAGGTTCAACATAATAAGTAGGTCATTATTGTATACATTAGAAACTTGAGATAAAGATAATTTTAGTTTCTTGGTATAATAAATTCTTCTCTTTTTCTATAAAATTCTTGTTTATTGTGTGATCCATTATTTTTGTATTGCCTATATTTTCTCCTTTTTTTAATCATTTGGTCGGATTTTCAATAAATTGGTATCAGAACTACTTCACTTTTAATAAAGTATTTTAAGATCTTATCCGGATTATAACAAACTCCAACAAAAAGGGTACAACTATGTAGGGCTTAGGAAAAAGTGGAATTTGTATAAACTAATGCTTTGTATGGACAAAAATCATCTAAGTCCAATAATTTTAAGACATCCCTTGCGAACTACTCATCGAGAATGGGTCCTGCAACGACATGAATATTTTTGGTAATAAACTGCAACATTTTCAAACTTTGCTTGTTTATTTGAAGTCCAAAAAGTGGAAATTAATTATAAAATGATGAAGTTTGTCTCTCTAACCTAGTTGGGTTTACTTTATTTCCTCAATGCTAGACAATAATTTATTTATTTTTTCGCTCATTTTTAGTGTTTTGCAACACTTTATCTACAAGAGGAATAATTCCACATAGCGAATTACTATACATACGTGAGTCAATATTAAAAATAGAAGTTCTGAGAAGACTTCTCATTGAGAGAGGTCACATCGTATATGTCCTAGATCTAAAAGAAGAGGAGTAAGATTAAGACCAATTTTCGAACTTTTCATTATCACTAGTTTTGGTTTTACTTTGGCATATATTAACAAAGTAGATGGACAAAATTAAGTTATACACACACACACACATACAACAAATATGTCATCAATGTTCGATTGACCTTCAAACCATTCATCATGGACGAAGTTTCTAATAACTTGGGGCACCATTTGAACCTAAACAAGAATGCCAGTGGTGTGAGTCAATTACAGTGTGCCACTAAATGGCCAAAAGCTTTAAGTTTCCTGCATTGGATGGACACATTGTACCACTAAATGACCAAGAATACATTGTTGTCTACATTGGAATGACAATGAAATCCTTCAGGGATCGACAAGCGGACAAGCAGAATGGGTCGGCACTACTAACAGAGCCCAATTTCAATGAAATCGTAATAGTTTCATAGACTACTACATTAGTAAGAAATCGAATTGGATTAAATCCTCTCACTTAACGCTTCGTTGTTCCCATGTCCCCTACCTTCGTATTGAAAGCCAGCCTTGATCACAAGGCTTCGACCACAGTGTAGGCAGATTAGGGACCAACCTAAGACGTAAAGGACAAAACTCTCCTCGAATATATACTTATTTAAATTCTATCTTTTCATTCTCCTTTCACGTGTAAATTGTATTTATTTTTTGATCAAAAGTCTTGTAAGTACATAATTTTCGGAAACTCGAAAATCGAAGACTTAAACCCTATATATTTTGTCAAGTTCCCATACCATATTAACTATTTCACCTAAACCCTTAAGATGTCAATAAATTCGAAGTCAACTTCAAGATTATATTTTCCGACTGTATATATACATAATAAAATGCATACTGAGGGTCAAAATATGATAAGTTAATTAAAGTTGATCTAAGGGAAACGGTGAGAACAGCTGGCTCCTTGGAAGGGTTGACAAGACTATTTCAACTACCAGACTGCAACTTGAAGACACGGTACAATATTGGTGACACAAAACAAAATTAATGTCGTAAACAATCCACAAATCTTACATTCGACATGTATTATAATTTCCATGTTCATAGATTTTGTTCACAATTTTGTTTTTTTCAATAATATATCATAGTATTAAATTCATGGGAGCATGTGCATGGCAGTTGATGAACAGATAAGTATTGTCCCCTCCTTTTTATGACGGATTCAGTATACACCCAAGTGCCACTTAACACAGAGGTATAGTAGTTGAAGTTCCCAAAAGAAAAAATAAAAGGACAATTAGGTCACTTAAAAGCTTCTCTTTTTCTTATGTTAATTATAGAATTATGATTACCTTGGTTGAAGGTTGTTTTAAGTTGTTATGAATGAATCTAAAAGTGTTGGATCAAGCCTCAAGTTTCTCATTTTGGTAATCGATTTGAACTTCATATGCACATCAATGGTAAATTCATGATCATTGACGTGTAACAAAAGAAGATTTTGCAATTATCGCGGCCCATACTTCACGCAAAACTTCATAGTCCAAAATTAAATTGATGGAACTTTTTCTCTACCTAAAAATCAAAATCAATCATACGAAAACTATCTTGAAAAAATTGTAGGTTTTGATGTACACCGACACATAGTTTCGTTTTATTAAAGCCCTAATTTCTAATGGATATTTATAGCATAAAAATAGTTTTCCATACCATTTTAGCTAAAAGTCGTGATTTATATGTAATGATATAACAATAAAGGATAAATGTATTAAATTGTTGAAGACTTTTGTCTTTAAACCTTAGTTACTTTATATTGAATTTTTATTTATTTATTTATTATTATTATTATTATTATTATCATCAAGCAATGCAACAACAACTAATCATGCATTACTAACTAAATTGTTATTGTTAATTGTTAAATAAAACATATTATTATTTGCTCAAGTATTATATGTTTAACCACTTCTCATACAAAAGAGGACAAGGGTTTTGTTGCCCCCAGGGCATATCTCCCAATGGCAAAGGGGAGGGCGGATAGGGCTCAGCGCGGCAGTGTGCAGAGTTCGATTCCCCGTAAGGTGGAATTGACTTTGTTGCAAGCGGGAGTTACCATATGGGTTAACAGCCTTGGCCTATCCATATGCTCTCCACCCTGGCTCCTGGGAGGCACATCCTGCGATTTACCTCCTCCACGATGGCCCAGGGTAGGGTCGGTGGGGGCCCTTAAGGTTGGGGTTCAACTTTTGAGGACAAGGGTTTTGTTAAGTAGATAAAGCCGACCATTATTGTTTTTTCACTTTACCAATAATTCAATGTCAAAAATTAATATTAAAGTTCAAGATTTAACCAAAAAAAAATTCAAATCTTCAATGGAGAATCTTAGAGAATGTTAGAACAGAAGCCCAGGTGGAAGAATCTAACCAGCTCTATAGAAAAAAAAAATAGTAGAGTTCACCTAAAGGGTACCCAATTCCATAGAAATGCAAACACCTGCTGTACAAATAAAATTAGGAGGAAATTTGCATGACTTTCTATAGCACTTGTTAATTGTCACGAAAAATAACAACAGAGGTCCTCATCATGTAACTTGACAAGTTATTTTCTAGAATTTTTCATTTAGAAGGATTTCGAAGGTCGGCTTCTTTGATATTATTTTCTAGCCAAATTTTAATGACTTGACAATCAGTATCTAGAAAAAATAACAACGGAGATTCTCATCACGTAACTAGACGAGTTATTTTTAACAAAAAATTCTTTTAGAAGGAACTCAATTGTCTGCTTCTTGGGTACTATTTTCTGGTCAAATTTTAATGGAGTCAATAATAAGTTCAAATCTAATAAATACAATTATATCTTCTTAAATTAGGATTTTTCGAAATATTTTTCATTAAAAAGCATAAATTGATTGATGAAGTACTATGGTCAAAAAGGTTAATTGTTTTGTCTTGGTTGTTGGATCTAAATTTTCAAAAAGCTCGCTCTAAAAGTGACAAGTAGCATGTATTCATTGGGAAAAAAATAATAATATATCTTGTTGGTTGTAATGATGGACTACTTAGGGACCAAAAGTATGTCTTCTCCGTGCCTTAGAAGTAGAGGCAGTAATCCAATAATTATTTATTTTATTATAGTTATAGCTGCTGCTTTATTTTTATGGTTTTTTTTTTTTAATTAATTGTATATGTAAATTCTTGTGGGAAGAAAAACTTGGGTATGGAAGGATAGGAAGGATCGTTGGAGAAGGTGTGTAAAGATGGGCTGAGCAGTCCATATAGATCCGGCCCATTCAAAAAGATTAACCGAAGAGACTTAGACCAATTTCCCTGCCCATCTCTCAAGGCCCATCAAAAATTTCAAACTGCGATATTTCAATTTTCAACTGTTTAAAATAGAGAGTCGACGAAATTTATTTATTGGGCAAGGGTCTATATTTCGTAAGAATAGAACATCAATCAACTAGGAGATTCTCGACGGAAACTTACAACTGCTATCTCGATATTTAGAATTTTTAGAACTTGAATTAAAACTTTTTAGTCACCGTAGTTGGGTGCTTCTCCGTGATATAATCAAATTCTTGTCGCTAAAGAATAAGCAAGGAATATAAGCACTAGTGTGTGTATTAAAAAATAGTGTTAAAATGGTTAATTATGTTTACATTGGACGATTGCACCACGTAGGACGATGCGAGTGCCCCACTAAAGATTTTCTCGAGGGAAAATCTAAAAGATTCTAATGGGGACTAAAAAGCTAGGATCAAAACAGTAGTCGTATTTCCACATATGCCCAATACACTGGGGGACCATTTTTGCACATTAGCCTTTAATTTTTGAAGCAAATGAATCCTTTTTAAGGAAACTTGCCCACGTATTTAGCCAATTAGCTGTCCCTCTATAGTGACTTTGTGAAAATATTTCTCAACTTTTGGTCATGTGACCACATTTTTCCTCAAAAATAAGGAATTATTTTTTTATTTTTCAGGGTATTCACTCTTTCCTTCTCTCTCGTATCTTTCCATTCTCTCTCATCTACCCTCCAATAAAGTATAATATTTTTTAGGTTGAAAACTAAATCAATCAAACACATTTAATTTCCCATACAAATGAGCTCTAGACAATTGAATTGTCTAAAATTTATTTTTTTCATGTAAATTCCATGCTTATAATCAAATGCATGTTTTCTTCAACCTCTAACCATAAAACATCACTCCACTCTGATATTCCATCATCTTTTTCCTCTCACAAATTTCACATTCATCGACTACGCCAGCATTTTAGGCCCACTCCATATACAAGCCGGTTATAAGGACAAACTATACCTAAAGCGATTATCGAGATGAGAAATGAGAGAGAAAAATAAACAACAATGTAAAACGCGTTGCAGCCACGTGCAAGAGAATTTCTTTATTTTTTTATTAAATAATTTAGTTATTTCTATCTTACGCAAAAATGTCCTGCAAAGATCTTTATGGAATTCTCTATTCACAGACCTAAAGTTTAGGAGGTATTGCATTATTCATATCATCGTATGTTCTTTACTATTTCAAAGTGCTTAGCTGATTGGCTTTTTTGCTTCTGGGATTCGGTTTTCTTGGGAAATTGTTATGCCTAAACACAGGTGATGAGTTTTTAAGAGATTTTCAATGAGCTTCCTGGAAAAATATGTAAGATTGAAGTTTCCAAGTATTCTTTTAATGTTACCAGCTTTTGTCTTTCAGGCATGGCAACAAAAATGCAACGCACAACAAATCTGTCGGCTATGGCTGCCGGTAAAAACTTTGCAGCGAATCCGTTGAGTGTTCACTGTTATTTTAAGAAGAGTTTGGTGCAAAGTCAAGCTTCCAATGGACAGGAAGCTTGAATCACACAACAATGAGCCCATCACGAAGACCATATGCTGTTGGATTCCTTATCCCCAATCAGAAATATTACCAGCAGAAACTTAAAACCTAGCATATATGAAAACAAGGGAAAACAGCAATCATACAGACTGTAAATAAACTGCAGAAATCAGAAATGCAGGAACACCAAAATGGTAAACCAGTTCAGTCGAATATGGCCTAATTTGGGGGACTCAGGGGTAAGCCCATTGAATGCAATGCACAATGCCTTTTTGAGGGTCCGTTTACAAGTGGAACACAATCAGATCTCAAACCAAAAGGCCAAAAACAATAACCCTATAATTTCAACCTCTTAACGCCTCAAAAAAACAGCCCTAATCGATGTCTACAAAACTAGACAGAGATGCCTAATCGCAGCCGCAACTCAACATATAGGGCAACAACTCCCTTCCAAATCACGACCACAAAACTGAAAGTGGAAGAAGAAAGATTCACTTGAGAATTTTAGAGAGAAATCGAGTTTCAAAGCCAAGGAAGAAACTGAGAAGAATGAAACCCAAAAGCCACGGTCAAAACACTTATTATTTCTTGGAATGATCCCAAATCATTGGCTCAAAATTCATAACAGAAAACACAATCCAATGTCAAAAGAATAGCCAACAGGAGGTTGTCATTTAGCTTTAATCACTTAGAGTTGCTAGTATTTGAAAACACATTTTATACTTTCAATCTTCAGTCTTCACCTTAGTTCCAAACATGCAAACATTCCCTACAGTATGGAGAAATGCACATTCAAAATATACCCATCATAATCTCCCAGTACTTGCAAAAGAATTACCCATTATTAATATGTAGAATTGATAAACAAGATTTAAACTTACTAATTGAAAATATTTTAGTTCTCATATCAAATGGCTATCTTATCTCTAATAAAATAATATTTCACCTCAACATATTTTAACCTCTCATGATAAACAAAATTTTTACTAAGGCCCTGTTTGATATGGTATATTTTTCATGGATTTTTTTTTTCCTTTCACCTTTTGGTAGTGTTTGATGTGTAAAATTTTCTAGGCAATTGCTTTCCCATTTTCCACCTCATGTGATGCATTTTCCATCAATTGGTGGAAAATCAATTTTGGTTTTCCACCCCTTACTTTATTTTATTTTGTTTTTTTGGCAGTGAAAACAAATTCCATCCACAATTGTAAAAAAATCTATCCATTTAATTGATAATTTTCATGAAAAATAAAGCCAAATGAAAACCAAGACATTCAAAATTTCAACATTTTTCATGTGAAAAATTACACTAATCAAACACATTTAATTGACAATTCTCAATAAAACAAGTCCTAAGCAATTTAATTCTCTTAAATTCATTTTCTTTCTACATAAATTCCATTTTTGTAATCAAATAGACCCTAAGTAACATTGCACTTTTACTATCAATGAGAATAACAAGAGAATCATGTAGAAAATTCAATTCACACAAAATGCATTCTTTCACAACTTCGGATATTACCACATATTGTGTCATGATAAATTGTAATTGTAATTTTCAATTTATACAATTATCCCCCAATGTAAAGAAATAGGTAGTAGTGGATTTCCTCTTATCTTTGCCATCCGCAAAATTAGCATTCACATATCCTTTAAGGATCGACCTATCAAACCTCTTCAATTTACAAAGAAAGTTCACTTTTTTCCTTCACTTTAAAGCCTAAGGGTTGACTCATATAGATATTTTCCTTCAATTCCCAATATAGGAAAGCAGTTTTAACATATAGTGGTTCAACTTCCCAAATGAATTGAACAACTAATGCTAAAATCAATCCAATTATTTTATATTTAATGACAAGAGAAAATATCTCAATATAGTCAATCATTTCTTTTAGTTTGTAAATCCACTTACATTGTACAATTATTTGACCATTAGGCAAATTAACCAAACTCCGAGACTTATTTTTAATTAAGGATTGCATTTCTTCCTCCATTTTCTTTTTCCCGCTAATAGATTTAAGCCCATTCATGGTTTCTTGGAAAGAAGAAGGCTCTAAATGTTAAATGCATTCACCCGAAACTAAGGCAAAATCATTCAAGTTTTCAGACTTATATCTTGGATTTTGTTTAATATGCATTCTCCCTAACCAATTGGTAATCTTGGATAGGATTTTCTACAATTTTTGAGGTATTAGTATCCAATTCAGTTTCACCATGAGGTACATCAACCTCATCAATCATGAGTTCATTCTCTTCAGATTAAGTGAAGTCATATTTTGTCAACTTCACCCCATTCTGAAATTTTTTGTTCGATTCAATTTTTTTAGAATTATCCTATTCAATTGAGGAATTAGTCCTTCGATTTGAGGTTATTATATTGCCTTATATAGGGACAGTCATGTTTTGATGATATTGAATGTTGCTCTGTCAAGAGCTGCTAATATTGTATCGTTTAGGCATGTCAAGAATCATATGAAAGTTGTAAATAATCAATAAAAGATTCGTCACTTTTAAATAGTAAGAGATTGTGATCTACATTTCATTCAATTAAGTTGATAACAAAATTCTTAGTTAAGGTGTACCATAAGTCGAAAAGAGTTTTCAACTTATATTAACTTAATAGTGGGATGTAAGATATGATCGATAATCGAGATTGATATGATAAATTTTTTGTAATTGATTGGATCATATTGAGGAAGGGATTATAGTTTCAAGATAAACAAATAAGTTTGGTTTAGTCATACCACATGATATTTGCTATCGCATGTATTGTCCTAACACATTTCTATATGTCAATTCTGGACGACGGATATGAATTGATGATAAATTGAAAAGGGATATTTTAATTTATCGATTGTGATTAGATTATAATAATAATTCACATTGTTAGGTATTGTGATCAGAAACCTAATGAGTCACATACAAAAAAAGAACAGGAGGAATAATGTTACTGATTAATTAATTGACAAATATTGGACATTTGTATAATTAATTAATTGGGTTGCTTATTAATATGTCCAAGTTAATTAATTAGATTAATTAATTTGTAGATCAAGTTTAATTAATTATATTAATTAAATATTGAACCGAACTAAGTTCAAGTGTCAGGTTAAGCCCATTTGGACTTCTATTAATCAATTGTTAGGGTTTGAGGAATCATATAACACGATTCAATATCTTGTTAGCACAAGATTGAGAGAACTGAAAGAGAATTCTCTCATTCTTGTTTCCAGTATAGATTTTCATTGGAAGCTAGACAACCGTGGATTGCAGTTTGTGATTGTTCGTATTCAAGATAAGCAAACGAGTTCGCATAATTCAACAAAGGTATAATTCATATCACAATTTTTATCTAAATACAAATCAGATTCTTTGTGGGAATTGAAATTATTTTTTTATTTTTCTCTATGCATGATTAAGTAAATTCTTAATGTATACTGTAAGATTAAATGATTTAAAGGAACAAAGTGATAGTTGGAACTCAAGATTGCCGTGGGCATTCAGAAAAAAAAATAAGACGCGATGACGATGTCCATAGACTCAGAGACGGAGTAAAGGGGTGTAGCACTGGGCTACAAAGCCCATTTCCATCACAAGCCCAAAAAAATGTTAGAAATTTTTTAGTTTTAGTCCATTAGCCCACCTATTTTGTAAATTCAGCTTGGCCCAAAAAATTATTTTAATACCCAATAGGCAATAGCCCATTGCCCAACACCCGATTATACAACAAAATGAACAAATATATCTCCTTTACTTTCATTCCACCTGCCCGGATTTATGTGTCTCTGGCTTTTTTATTGAAATTTTTGAAAACAAAAATTCCCAAATCTTTGAATAACCCTAATAGGCTAATCCCCAACCTTTCTATTCTTTTCTCTAATTAACATCTCAAAGGAGATCGACGGCCGCAAACAAGGAAGAAAAATAAGTGAAGTTTGATGAGTTTCGGTCGGCTTTGGAAACTCCTTCGATAATTCGATTCGAACCCCATTTTTAGCCAACAACTCTTTTCCTTTGATTATTAATTAGTAATTGTGGCCCTTTTTAATACTTGTGTCAAGATTTAAAATAACCCCTTCTTTTGGGTATTAAAACAATTTTTTTGGGCAAGGTGTTTTGATGTTTTAATTTTTTTTTGCTATGTGTAATGTATTTGATTAATGATACTTTTTTATCTACATTATGTTTATGGGTTATATTATTATGCTACAAATTTTTTTGTAAAAGGCATGCATTTGGTATTCAAAGTCTCCAACTCCCCGTTGATGATCATCCATTCCATTGGATTTGGATCCAAATGCATTTGCCACTGTAAATAATTGGAATTAATTAGGCATGCAAATTTTGCTAGATTTCAACGGCATTATTAATTTATAGAAATAAAATGAGGAGGAAAGTCTTTAACACGTCCTCCAACATTTCATTCTGAATCTGAAATGATGTTCACGGGATTATATAAGCATTAAGAAAATAACAAATGAATAGAAATATAAACATAACTAATTAATGTAGTGTATAGTACAAAATAGTTGAAAAATAAGTGATTATTGGCGGTTGGATTACACGTTTCCTTATCATCGGGACAAACTCCATTTAGAACATTTATCTAATGGTTAGAAAATAAATGGTTCTAATTTTTATTATGTTCATTCATTTTATTTTATTTTATTTTTGCTATGTTATGTTTATAGTTATAATTTTATTTTATTTTATTATTATTTTTTTTTACAGGCATTTGATTGGTTTGCTTTTAAAACATCTAAACAAGCTTAATACTTCATCTAATTGTCCCGTTCACTTCGTCGGCAAGACGGAAACAAACTATGTAAACACTAAGTAGGTATTTCGCTTAACCTTGATCACTTTGAATTATGATTTACGTTGGAGTATGAGTTTATGATGATTCTTAGATTTGGTGTTGAATTTTTAACTAGTTATAATATTTTTGAAAAGTTAGATAAGTAGTTAAAATGTTGCTAGTGGATTGTTGGGGTACTGAAATGTTTTGATTTTTTTTATGCTTTTAGATTTTAATATGGAACCAAATCAACCTCTTGTCAAGAAAGGAAGGACGTTATTATCTTTCTTTACAAAGAGCGACAAATCCGAGGGTGTTCCAATTCCTACGGTACCCATTCCTCCAATTGCTACTCCAACTCCTACGGTACCCAATCTTCCAATTGCATCTCCTGAAATTGAACGGTCTTCATCTTTCTATGTTGAGTTAGAACCAATCAATTCTATAGAACGAGACATCGGAAAAAGAAAGCAAATATATGAATACCAGTTTAATGAACGTGATCAGATTAGGCGTGGCTATTTAAAAGCTGGGCCTTATCAACCAAAACTTTTAAAGTATCAAAGCAAAGAATGTGGAAAATAGAAATGTCGATTTTAATTGGTACAATCAGTATTCTTGGTTGGAGTATTCGCCTTCAACACATAAGGCATATTGCTTTTTCTATTTCCTTTTTCTCAATGAAAGTGTTCCGCCTCATATTTCATCATTGATTACTGTTGGATTTGATAGTTGAAAGAGGGTTGGCCAGGAAAGTAAACGTGCATTTCTTTTTCATATTGGTACAACATCTTCATCATATCATAATGACCGTAAGAGAAGAGCTAAAGATCTAATGAAACCAACTTAACATATTGACAAGGTAATACACGTTGTATCAAGTGAAGAAAAATAGAAAAATCGTTTGCGTCTAATGACCACAATTATGAGTGTTCATGGCTAGCACTTCAAAGTTGTTCATTTAGAGGCAATGATGAATCTTCATCTTCACTGAATCGTGGGAATTTTCTTGAAATGGTAGATGCATTTGAAAAAATGAATACAAAAATAGGAGAAGTTGTGTTGGGTAATGCTCTAAAAAATGCTACATACACATCTCCAGACATTCAAAAAGAGATTTTGAACATTATGGCTAATAGAGTAAGATTGAGAATCCGTAAAGAAATTGGGGATGCAAAGTTTAGTATTCTTGTTGATGAAACTAGAGATGCATCTTCACAAGAACAAAAGGCTATTATCTTGAGGTCTGTGAATGGTAATGGAATTTTGATAGAACTTTTTGTTGCAATCAAAAGTGTTAGTGACACTACGTCGTTGAATCTTAAGAATCAAATTTCTGATGTTCTTGTTCGTTTCAACTTTCAAGTGCAAAACATGAGAGGTCAAAGGTATGATGGTGCTAATAATATGCATGGTGCTTGGAATGGACTACAAGCATTATTTCTTAGAGATTGTTCATATGCATATTATGTCCATTGTTTTGCCCATCGTTTGCAACTCACGTTGGTTTCAGCAGCTAAGGATGTCGCAGATATTAACTCATTCTTTTCAAATTGGGACAATGTTATTAATATGATTACATCATATCCTAAGCGCATCAATAAGTTGAAAAGTTCTCCAAAAAAAGAAATTGAACATTTGTTGAAAATTGGAGAACAAGAGACTAGAAGTGGGGCTAATCAAATTGGTAACTTGCAACGAGCTGGAGGTACTCGTTGATCTTCTCATTACAACTCTGTAAAAAGTTTGATTGATATATATGCTACAACTTGCAAGGTGCTTGAGTGTCTTAGATATCATTCTCCAAATGTAGAACTCGGTCTAGAGTGGGTGGTGTATATAAAAAATTGACAACATTTGAATTTGTATTTATTTTGCATTTAATGCGTAGAATGTTGGCAATCACAGATGTGCTTTGTCAAGTCCTTCAAAAAAAATCTCTAGACATATTAACTGCTATGAGATTTGTCCATACTACAAAAACCATCATTCAAGAATTGAGAAAAGATCGTTGGGAAGAATTTCTTGAAGAGGTGAATTGTTTTTGCTCAAAAAATGATATATATATATATATACCTGACTTTCATAGTTCATACATGGTTGGTCGTTCTCGTGGTCATGATATCCTACCATCGAACATCATTACCACTTTGATATTTTTAATGTAGCCATAGATTTTCTGATGACGGAGTTAGATATAAGATTTAATGAGACATCATTAGAACTCCTTTCTCTCGGTGTGGCATTGAATGCGAAAAATTCTTTTGAATCATTTAACATGGATAATATTTGCAAGCTTGCCGAGAAATTTTATCCTCAAGATTTTACACATCAAGATATTTATCGTTTGAAAATTGAGTTGCAACATTATCAGCATAATGTGATTTCTGAACCTCGATTTCAGGTATCTACATTTTCTGATTTATGTCGAGAATTGATTGCAAATAGAAGATCGGAGAGTTACGTCAATTTGACTAAATTGATTCGTCTAGTATTGACACTATCTGTTTCAACGGCTATCGTGGAGCGAGCATTTTCTGCAATGAAACACGTGAATACAGAAATTCGTAACAAAATGGATGATGGTTTTCTTACTAATTGTATGACACTTTACATTGAACGAGAATTTTCTTTGAATTTATATTTAGATTCTATAATTGATGAATTTTATGCTATAAAAGTATCGTCGAGTACAACTATAACTGATAATATTATATTGTGACTTTTTTTGTTATTTATGAATTTTATTAGCACATTAAATTTCTAAAGTTTTGCCACCCGTAACATTAATTGCTAGCTTCGACCCTACATAGACTTGCATCAGTTTAGAAAGGATAAAGAACTGGTAAGCATTAATGAAGAAATTAGGAATGTTGAAGTGGAATTAACAGTGTGTATAGGGTGTTACCAAAAGAAAAAAGATATTGCAGAGTATCTCCAATGAAAACTTATATATATATATATATAAAGTTCTAGTATTACAAATTCAAAGTGCCACCTTAAATCAAGATTACACTGAATCGAACTGGGTACTAAAAGATCTAAGAGCAAATAAGACATGATTTTTCCAATTTGTCGTGCTAAAGTAAAATCATTCACAAATTTGTTCTGTTTAACTTAACACATTGAAAATTTAGCATGAGATTTGATTTTAATGTACTTTAGTTTCCATCTTTGTGACTCGCTTCCAACATTGCAATACATCTTTACAAGTAAAAATACAATTTTTCATTATATATAGCCTCCATTTGAGATGTATTCATAAACAATTTAATTTACAAATATATATAAATGAATGATGAATAAGTTGATACTTTAATAGAGTGTGAGCTATTCGAGTTTTGGAACTTTCGACTTATCTTAAGGTTGTGAGAACTATTAGGTGTCACTTGGAGCAATGCAACAAGCATAATAATAGATAATACGATTTTAATCATGGTTCTTTAGACGGAATTCGAACTAGATCAAATATTTATTTAAAAAAATCGAGAATAATTTACATTTTAGAGAATTGGACCGATTACGATCCCACCCCTACCTAAATATAGCCATCTAGGAAATCTAGACTTCTTTTCAATTTTCTCTTTCTTTTGTTTCGTTAAATGATTTTTTTTTAATTTTCTATGCAATTTACCATTTTGACACTAAATTTCATTTTTATTTTTTTTATTTTTTATTTTTTGCTTTTTTTAGACTTATGAAACCAATTATTTGAATTCCTGAGTTTCTCTAGCACTTAGCCTATGTTTGACTCATTTTTATAAAGATTGAAATCACTTTTTATATTCACATTCGTGAAATTTATAAGTACTACTTACATATTTACCACTTACTTCAATCGATTTAAAATTAAAATCGTTTATAAATAATTCCTAGATATGTTTAAGTTAGTTAAGTAACTTTTAACTTGGAGCATGATAGACATTCAAAGGATTTAAACAAAAATAACACTCAATATATGCGAGTAAAAAGTAATTAAATTTGGTTTAGCCCATGCAGGAATCATGTTGATAATGTTCATCAACACTTAAATTTTTATCTACATATTTCGAAAGATTCACAATGACTACATAATTATTCATCTCTTATTACTATTTATTTATAATCTTAATCATTTATAAACACTTTCTAAACATGTTTACTTTCTACCTAGTTTTAGCTAGGGCTGTAAATAAATCAGATATGGATCGGATCTGTACAAATTTGATTCGATAATCCAACAAATATTTGATTGTTAAATTCATATTCGATTTACTTTGTTATTGGATATCCGATCCAATAACCAGATCCAAAATTGAAAAAAATTAGAAAGATAAAAATTTGAGAACAATACATAACTCCTACATATAAGAATTACATTTCGAAAATAACAAACTCATAAAATTATTTCAAAAATTAGGTGTTAATTCTAATTAATAATATACATAATATATAATTAATTGAGTAATTATTCCAACCCAAATAATAATATCCCCACCCCACCCAACGCACCCACCTTACCATATGAATAATATTAATAAGAGTGACTGTTTGTGATTGGATTGATCTTAATTGTGATAGTATGTGACCAAGTTACAATCGATTACAATTGACACAAATTTAGTCACAATCAGTCACAATAAACACACTCCTGACCAGCACCACAATGATCCACCAATTACTAGACTCGTACGGGATTGTTAAATTCATATTCGATTTACTTTGTTATTGGATATCCGATCCAATAACCAGATCCAAAATTGAAAAAAATTAGAAAGATAAAAATTTGAGAACAATACATAACTCCTACATATAAGAATTACATTTCGAAAATAACAAACTCATAAAATTATTTCAAAAATTAGGTGTTAATTCTAATTAATAATATACATAATATATAATTAATTGAGTAATTATTCCAACCCAAATAATAATATCCCCACCCCACCCAACGCACCCACCTTACCATATGAATAATATTAATAAGAGTGACTGTTTGTGATTGGATTGATCTTAATTGTGATAGTATGTGACCAAGTTACAATCGATTACAATTGACACAAATTTAGTCACAATCAGTCACAATAAACACACTCCTGACCAGCACCACAATGATCCACCAATTACTAGACTCGTACGGGAGGTAGTAGTGGGGAATTTTCTGCAATGGGCGAAAGCTTGACGGAGCAATGCCAGGTGGAGGTAGAAGGCCCACAGGTTGTGAACTTCTTTTCCTGAAGAATAAGCAATGACGGTATCTGGGAAATAAGTATCGGCTAACTCTGTGCCAATACCGTAGGAATCAATAGAAAAGGTAAATCATGTATGATACACCATATCTAATTCGGTTATTGATAGATTGAATAGATCCGCAAGGGTCAAAAGGATAAAAAAAAACTGCTAACTCATACAGAGTCATCGAACCTGCCCAACCAACAACCAGAGCAAACGAAAAAAGAAAGGAATCCTGTTGAGTTCTTATGCTTCCATGTCTACAGCTCTTAATTATTTTTAGATAATAGTAGATAGAAACAATGCTTGTAAAAAATTCTATTAAAAACAAGGAATATAGGTCCGACTGTCTTTCACACCAAAATAAATAATGTTTTTCGAAACAAACCTGCTAGTGAAGGAAGACCTTCTGATGATAAGAGACATGGGGCTAAAGAGGGCCAAAAAAGGATCTTTCGAGGGAATTGCACGTTTGAAAATTCAAAAAAAAAAAATTGATTTGATCCAAGTCATAATCTTTATCGGATTCCCAAAGTTATTAATAGAAAATAGACTACCTACATAGCAATTTCAATGCTACGCTTTGAACCACTTTGTCACCTCTCCTACATAATGATTATGGCAATTTACCGAAGAAAAACTACTCGAATAAAGGGCAGAATTAAGAAAAATACAAATCAAACTAAAAATATTAAGTATAACAGACATTTTGTTCTTGGAGATAATTGCATTTTCCATAAATCTATTTTCTTTGATATGAGTTCTAGTCTTAATAAGAATATTAGTTCTTACTGTTCATTTATTATAATATGAATACATCACACCAATTCGTTATATATGGAGGATGAGATTCCATTGATACAGAACCTGTCCTTGGGAGGGGGACAATAGTTGGAAAACCTCGTAGGCTGGGGAACAAAAGGAAGAATCTGCTCGAGGAAGGGCTCACCATCATCTCAAATGCACCACTACTACCACCTTCAACCTAAATTCACGATTATAAATACTACCTTCACTAAACATTGTTATCTAACACTAACTGTGTCCAAATTTACTTTCAATGTGTCCGTCTGTGATTAAGTCAGTCTAATTTATAATTGCATGTAACAACAAACATAGATCTAATCACAAATAATCATACTAAAAATAGATTTGGTCACACTTGATTGTCGTCACCTCCACCACGTCGGCACCACCACTACTATTCCCAACAATGGCAAAAACTAAATGCATACCACCTCGTCACAAGCACATACACCACAAGCAATAGAACCATCGTCGCTTATACTACCATTAACAACCAACACAGGTCTCCGCAATGTTGTAAGATCATGTATGGAGGCTAACGCCTGCCCAGTGCCAGAAGGTCTCCAAAACTTTAGCTAAACAACAGATCTGATAAAAAATTACCCCTACTTCATCTTTGCAGCTAGATAAAAAAATACGCTTGGTTCATCCCAAAAAAAGCCCAAATCATTCTTTCCTTCATCCTTCAGCGTAACAAAAAATACCAAGATACACAACAATCTTCTTAAAATACCCTTCACCGTTGCAGTCAGTGTGCTCAGCCCAAAATCTGACACCTTTAGAATTCTATTCTCATCTAACAACAAATTTTCTGGTCTCAAATCATGGTTGTAAACATAGATCTAAGGTACCAACGATTGACAAATCCATGATGTTAAACATGAAAATGACACAATGCTTGGGCAACCACACCGGGTCTCGTATCACTCACACCATTATCCACATTCCTGCTACCACTTGCCGAGCTACTTTACGACGGATATGAAGATTGCTCATCAACAAAAACCACATCAAACACAAGGCGACACTGCAGATTAGTTGACAACGCTCGTTGCTACTTACAGCAGCTGCGATGCCATGAGCAACGCAATGGTGGGAAACGTTGCTCTCCTAGATCGACGTCGCTACAATGGAGTCATGATTCTATTGTTCGTCGCATCTCGCGATACCTCCCGCGGTGGTACGTTGTTAAGAGAGTGACGTCGTGATTCCAACGCTCGCTGCTTGTCTCGCGGTGCCTCTGATGGTAATGCGTCGTCCAAAGAGAAGGGTAGAGATTGTGTAGAGAAAGCGATAAGTGAATTTGGGGATGGGTGCTGGGGTAGGATCGAAATTTGGAGGGGTGAGGTAGATGGTTTTGTTATAATAAATCTGTATTAGTTAAATTAATAATTATTAATTAGCACATGATTTATGAATTTAAAACTAAATCCTCTTATTTATGAAAATTAGTCTTTGAATGTAGGTTTTGAGGTAATTTTCTCTAAAAAATTTATATTAATCAAATTCTAAGCCCTATAATTAAAAGATCCAGATAATTTTTTACCCAATTCTTGATCCACCAATTTTGTAGATTGTAAATTTTATAATATTCTAATGAATATCCAATATGGGAAATTAGAAGTTGGATTAATGAAAGTAACTCCAATTGTTGACTTCTTTGATAGTTTAATTTATAAAATAAATTATTTTCTATTTTTTATCTTATTTTAATTAATAAAAAATTAAATCTCTTCAAATATTTCAATTAGCAATATTATACTATTATTTAATATTATTTATTATTTAAAATTTATGTGTAAAATATAATATAAGTTTCAAAATGGAAAATAATATATTAAATAATTATATTATTATAATAAATCGAATTGGGTTGTTATTGAATTGAATTTACCTATATCCATATTTACTTCATTTAGTTAATGGATTATTGAATTCGAATTTTGATCGAATTATCGAACTGAGATCCTATATTCATCTCCCATTAATTATATCGAAGTCGGATTAAAAGTAAATCAATTGATAGCCCTAGTTTTAGCAACGTTTTGCCAATAAGTTGAGTTTGAGTATTTTTTTTCCTAAACATGTAATTCATAAAATAGGATTAAACAAATCTCTAATAGCCTCTAAGAATTCAAAGATCAAATTTGGAAAGTCACAAGTGTTACTACACAAAAATCAAGATTTCTTGAAACTTCCAATTCACCACTGCCATATATACACGTGGCCTCTTCTCCATCATCAGTTGGATCATCCCCTGTATTCACCAACAATAAATATCAAATAAACTTTAAACAGTAGGCCTCCGTAGGAATTCTTCAATCTTGCCTAATCACGAGAGCCTTAATCCAAATCTTATACTTCACAAAAAATGTCGGTTCCCATACTCGAGAGTAGCTTCCTAGCAAACCGTCTTACATCAAACTTCAAACCCCAGAGAAAAATCAATACAATCCCTGTAAAAACTGTTCTCATCTCATCCAAACACAGCGAGGAAGATTTTCCTAGGTATGTAAAGATTCTAAATCCTGCTTAAATTGTTGATTTTTCATTTTTCTCCTTTATGTTTTTTTTGGGTTTGTAGTTAAAATTTGGTTTGTGGAAATGAAATATGGCAGTAAAAGTGAAAACCAGTTTGGAAAATTGGCACTGGTTGCATTGGCTGCTGGGGTGTTGACACTGGGCTCAGTTGATCCTGCTTCAGCCGCCAAAACTGGTGGTCGGGTCGGCGGCCAGGCCTTCCGGTCATCTGCGCCGCGCTCCTCTGGCCCAAGAATCAACAATTCAAGGTATTTCTCCGGATTTTAATCAAAATTAATGCATTTGTATCGGAAGTTTATAACTATATTTGAGGAAAGATTGATAAACGATTTGAGGAAAGATTGATAAACAATTTGTAGAGAAATATTTTTAAGGGGACAACTTTGTTGAATTTAAAGTTTGTTTATGCTGCAGATAATGAATTAGACTTTAGTAGTTTCCATGTGCTTGCAAAAGTATTTTGAGATCCCTATTTCCAGAATTATAAGCAGAACCTCTTAAATTTCAGTTGATACGTGGTTAAATTTCTAGCTATAGCTCCATTGTCAATATCCATACCCGCGCACTAACAGATAATGCACAATCCCACAATAGAGATTTGGATCATGATGATAGAATTAGGTAGTCATTAATATGTTATCGCTTGCTAGCTTTTCTTCCTTTTCATTTGTTTTACCAAAGCAACATTATGTTCGAAATGTGGGACTGTAAGATTTCCAGGTTCAAATATTGTTCCATCTTAGCAAGAAATATGACTCTCGCTTATTTGGCAATTTTCAATGGAAATGAAGTCTTCTGGGTGATATCATCAGAAAATTCTAATGATGCAGGGTAATTGGTTCTGAAATTATATTTTTGGAATCATGGAGAAATCACCCATTGAAGACTACTAGTTTGAGATTGTTTCGTCCGAATAAACAAATGCAATAGGCAATTTTAACTTCAGTGTCTATGCTAATTCTATCTGAAAGTGGTGTTCTATCACAGTTATATGTTTTCACCTTGCATCAAGTTGAGCCGGAGAATTCACCTTGTTCACTTAGCACCATTTCAGGGCTTTCGTCCTTTTTCGTGGACAAATTTCTAGTCACAGATGTACATCTGAAAGTCTAGATTCAAGAAGTGAATTTTTCTAGGTTTAAAGACGCTGTAAACTCATGTCTTATTTCTTCTTTATGCGACTTCTCATGGATACTGTCTGGAAAAGCTTGATTACCAATGGCTTAGGAAACCCTTACTTTTTTTTTGACAAGTTCAAATTGCATTTTCTTGTAGAACCAATGTGTATGTCAACCCACCAGTTGCTCCTCCTTTAGTTGGTGGATACGGATATGGTTTTGGTGTGCCATTTTATGGTGGATGGGGTTGGTCTCCCTTTTCATTCTTTGCGCCAGGTCCCAGTGTTGCTGTTGGCATTGGAGGTGGAGTTGAACTCTTTGCTTTATTTTTATTCCTTGGTGCAGTTTCTGCTGTTGTTAGGCGATTACGTGGATCAAGAGATGAAGATGATGATGATGGATACTAGTCTAGAGAAAACTCGTCTAGACAAATGTCAAATGAAATTATGTATATTTTTGTAAACGAGATTAAATCCTTGACACTGCGGTATAATTCAGTTCTTTAGACAAAAATATGTGCACAATCCTTTATTCAATGTCATCCTGTCTGTGCAGAATACACTTCAGAAGGTGGGACCAATATTGCAGTGTGACTAAATCTTCAATGCATTATATTCATGGGGGAATCAGATCTTGATTCCTTTTGAGTGAAAATATCAGAAACAGATAGTCAGTAACCAAAGATCGCAACAATAATATAACAGGAAGATGATTCAAGGATTAAGGCAAAATGGCAAACAAGTGAAAGACCAGATTTTTAGTAGAAAAAACTGTTTTACATGAGATGTCATTGTGCACTTATAATCAAAGACCAGACACCCCTTTCCTGTGGGCACCTACAAATACATCAGAAAACCCACTCGTTCAGTACATCATAAAACAAGAAAAGATAGATCGGGAATTATGGCTCCTTATTGCCTCCCTTCGTCTAGATGGATTTATGTAAGTTACTCTTGCGGTTCTCTGTTTCATACTTTTGCATCATGCTCTAGTTCCTCTCATATTGAACATATTTGACCTCGTCACACGGTGTAGTGCTGCTGGATTGTCTCAATGTCGAGGCCTTTCAGCTTCACGACTGACTCGACATGACCCTTGAGCGTGTGCAGCTCCCGAAGCCTAAAATGATAAAAACGGAAAAAGACAAATGTTATAATTCACAATGATCACAGCAAAACTAGTACTTGTAAAAGGGACTAATCGAATAAGCCAATTCATACCTTGCAATCTCAGCTCTCCTCTTTGCCTGCTCTGCGATTTCAGAAAGTTCTCTATAACTATTCTTCTCGTTGAAAAGATTAGTTGTCTCTGGTGCTTGAAGGCCATGGAGTGTCCTCTGTGCATGAGCCCACTGTGCTTCTCTCTCCTCTTTGCCATAGTCCTTCTTGGTGGTGAAAGCAGTCTATTCCAAGTAAAAACACATGATTAGTGCAATGAACATGATAAGGGAAGGACCTGACCTAGGCTTTTTGTTAGACAGAGTTATACCTTATTCTCGTACAAATTCTGCCAGGCTTTTCCGCTTAAGATGTAACGAATGGCAAACTTTATTAGGTCTAGCGGCAAATAGAATACAATACTGTAAAGCCAGATAACACCAGCCCATCCCCAACCACATCCTTTGATTTTGGCAAACCCCCAGTTGGCATACACGGCTACTAAAGTTGCAACCTACATCATTAAACCAGTTTCAGCATCTTAGAACTTGATGTTCTATCTAAATTCAGGATTTATTCTCTTTACAAATAGATGAAGAAATTTAACTTTGATAAAGGCGTAAGGGAGAAGAAGTTTCAGGCAGAAGACCTAGAGAAGTTTTTTAAGTTTTTTGAAATGGTAAACAATAGGCATGGAAGAATTACCAGCTGTGCGATGACAAAAGCAGTCATTAACATTAATCCGGGGCGTTCCATGAACGACCAGCTTCGTGATCTGGTCACAAAAATCAGAGCCTGGCTGATAATACTCACTTGTAGATAAAGAGCAGCCATCATTTCGTGTTCGTGATTTCTAATTGATTTTACTCCAAATTTATCCTGCAGGCAGTTACTTTATTTTTACTTCACATTGAAACTATTTATAATGTAAAAGCATAAATAAAGAGACATTACTAGTCCTCACCGAGAAGAAGTCAGTTTCCTTCATAATCCAGAAGAATAAAACAGTCATCAGTGCAAGGTAACCTCCAAGTACTATGCCAGTGGCAAATATCTCTTTCAGTTTCCAACTATCGGGCAATGGAGATGGCTTTACTCTATCCTTTGAGATTGTCATAATTGTTCCTAAATAGAACAAAATTATTGATACATCAGTTTCCACGTGCCACCCAAAATATTCAAATGAGAAAGCGAAATTTTACCATCATTGAGGATGGCAATGATCAAAACCATGAACGGAGAGAAATCGAACTTCCAAATCAAAGCAATAAGCAAGAAACCGAACTGCAAAACAGGAAGTAGAGGGCATAAGAAGTCCATTCATCTCAGGAGTTATAGCGACTTTCTTAGTTCAAATGCAGTAATGAACTTACAACAATACGGATTGTGATGGAGACTGCATATATCTGGCAAAACAAAAACGTAAATAATTTATACCTGTTTCAGTCGAAAATGTGGAACTGTAAAAGGAGAAAACGAGAAAAGAAATGGTTAACTGTGTAGTTCTTCATTCTTTGGAAAATAGCTCGACTGGTCAACACTGCACTGATGATAACGCTCAACCCAGGTTCAGTGAGTACAATGTCAGAAGCACCCCTTGCTGCATCTGTAGCATCATCAACTGCAATTCCAATATCTGCCTTCTTTAAAGCTGGTGCATCATTGACCCCATCTCCTGTCATTCCAACAATGTGCTTGCTCTCCTGCAACTTCTTCACTATTTCATATTTGTGTTCTGCATGCCAATGAGAGAGTAAATTTCCCTTTCCACTGTTAGAAGGTTTAGAAATTTTCATAATGCAATGTAATATGAAGGGTTCACAGACTGAAAAACCCACCTGGAAAGACCCCAGCAAAACCATCTGCTTTCTCAATCAACTCCTCAACCGGAAGACCGGCAATAGATTCATCTTTATGTTGCCCAAGCAATGAAGCAGAGGGGTACATATTTGATCCCATACCAAGCCTGCGCCCTGTCTCTTTAGCAATGGCGAGTTGATCACCTGTGATTGACACATTAATATGAATAAGCAACAGACTAGAAGAACATATTAAATAGCTATAAGATTGCCTTTCAGAATGATAAATATGGAATTACCTGTAATCATTTTCACATTAACACCAAGATGGAGGGCCCGGCGGATGGTCTCGGCACTGTCATGCCTGGGAGGATCAAACAGGGATAACAATCCAACAAACTGCCATGGACGACCAGGGCTGTCCTTTGTTTTCTCTGGCACTTCCTGGAATTATCACATTAGCCTCAGTAACTGGAACAATTTTTCAATTGGGAAAATATCTAAATTGCCGCAATTTTTTCGTTGCAAACCTGTCTTGCAACTGCCAATGACCGAAGCCCGCGCTCAGCAAATTTTTCAATAACACCGTGAACCTTTTTCTTGAGGTCTTCCTTGCAATTGCAGAGAGTCAAAATCTGATTGCAGAAGGGGAGCCAAAAAAGAAAAAGAAAAGAAAAGAAATTAAATTAGTATATTTGCCTAGTAAATTCACCGTGCAGGAAGCCAAGAAATTGAGAATCAGAAAGGGTACCTGTTCTGGGGCTCCCTTGCTAGATCGATGCCAGTCACCATTGGAATCAATGTAAGTCAAGGCAGTCCTCTTGTCCACCGGGTTGAAGGGGAAAAAATGGACCTCCCTGATACCAGCTCGAGCCTAAAAATCGAGGACGTGTACCATGAGCCATTGAACTTTATTTAGTTTTTAATGTGTAATAACTATAAAATTAGAAAGAAAGAAAAAATCACATATACCTCCTTTGGATCAGCAAGGGTACCGACAATGGCAGCATCAATTGCATCTTGATTCTCGGTTCTAGAAGCCCTTGCAGCTAGAAGCAGAACGTGATCAGGGTCTACACCCTTTGTAAAGACCTCAATCAAACTTTTATCAACAGTCAACTTGTTGAGAGTTAAAGTTCCAGTCTTGTCACTGCACAGGACATCCATGCCAGCCAGTTCCTCGATGGCAGTCATTCTCTTGGTGATGGCACCTTGTTGTGATAGCCTGTGAGATCCAATAGCCATTGTGACAGACAAGACAGTGGGCATGGCAATAGGAATGCCTCCGATTAACAGAACGAGGAGATTGTCAATCCCCTTCCTGTACTGCCTATGCTGAATCGGGTACATGACAATAATCTCGGCTAGCATTCCAACCGCGATGGAGCAAATGCAGAAGTTTCCAATTGCAGTGAGCACTTTCTGGAAGTGTCCAACCTGGTTTGTGCTGTCCACAAGATGCGCTGCCTTCCCAAAAAAAGTATGAACACCAGTAGCAATAACCACAGCTTCAATCTCACCTTGTTTGCATGTTGAACCAGAGAAAATTTCATCATAAGGATTCTTGGTGACAGGAAGCGACTCTCCTGTAAGTGCAGATTGATCAACCTTTAATGGATCACCTTCAAGAAGACGAGCATCAGCCGGAATTACATCTCCCAGTTTAATGCTTATAATGTCTCCAGGAACCAAAATGGCCGCTTCCTGCTCATTCCATCGACCATCTCTAAGGACCTATTGCCAAGCAGTTATCAACTATGAGAATTTAACGAATTTACTTTATTTTGCACCCTTTCTTTTGCATTTAGGCAGGCAAGGTAAAAAAATTGATACCTTTGTTTTAGGGGCAAGTCCGGCCATGAGAGCTGCAGCAGCATTTCCAGCATTGTTCTCTTCAATGAAACTGATAGTCGAGTTGATAACGAGCAAGCAAATAATACCAACAAAATCTTGCCAATCCGGGGGCTTTCCGCCTCCATTAGCCAGCGCAATTGCCATTATAGCTGCAGATTCCATGACCCATGAAAGCGGATTCCACATAAACCCAAGGAACTTAAGTATTTTGCTTTCCTGTGTTTCAAGGACAAAAACCATTATCAAGCATTGTAATTTAAATGTGTTAAACTGGTAAAACTCAGTGGTTATAAAGAGAAGAGAAAAACCTTCTTTTCTTCCAATTTGTTGGGGCCAAAAATTTGAATCCTGTTAGCTCCTTCATCAGAACTTAACCCTTCCCGGGAGCATTTCAGCTGCTCGAACACTTCCTCTATCGGAACTTTTTCCTGTTGTTTGTTTAAATAATTCCTTTAAAAGATATGCTTTAACAAATATTTGTTTACTATTTATTTCATTTGTAGAACACAAATTATCAGAAATACAAACATCAAAACAATGATTTTTTCTTAAAATCATTTTCAATCACACATGTGAAATTCATAACTTTCCTACTTTTTAATCACATATCTCCCAAAAATTAAAATAAAAAATAAAAAATAAATAGTAATAATAATAAAGAAATAAATCATTTTTCACTTGGAAAAATCCCTCCTAAAAATGTCTGCGTCTTCAAAAATGCAGGACAAGAAAAATACAAGTTCAATTTCAATTTGTTGACCAAAACCAGAAAGACAGATGTCATTACTCTAGCCAAAAATATAAATATACAAGGAAAATTCCAAAACTGAATACCAAAATAAAATTTATTTTAAACATAAAAATTAATTTAATAAATTTGTTGATCCAAAACTAATTTACCTTTGAGTATAAACTTTTTAAGTTTAGCCAAACAATTGTTTAAATTTTAATGATATTTGGGACATGTATAATAGTATAAGTCTTTATTTGGTCCTCATTTTTTAAAATTTAATTTTTTCCAAATTCATTTTCGATCACACATTATTTAGGGTATGTTTGATAAGCCAAAATTTTCCCTAGAAAATGGAAAATAAATTCAACTTCCACTTTTACATTGTTTGATAGCATTTTTTTTTACCTAGAATTCATTTTCCACTTTTTTTGCCACCTAAGCTGAATTCCATTTTTTTCTTGAATTGGAGAATTCTAATTTCGGTCACTGTACCTTTTTTTTTTTTTTTTTGGCAACGGAAACAAATTCTAAGAATTATAGTAAAAAAATATTTCTCTTTAATTGACAATTTTCATGTAAAATAAAGTCAATGAACACCAAAAAATAGATGATTTTCCTGATTTTTTTTTAGTTTTTGGCAATGGAAACAAATTTCATTTCTAATACCAGTAAAATATATCCCTTTAATTGATAATTTTCATGTAAAATAAAGCTAAACGAACAGCAAAAACTACTTTTATTTCAACATTTTTCTCGTGAAAAATCATACCAATCAAATACAATAATTTAAAATTCCCAGAAAAATATTTTTAGCCAATTCAATTCCCTGAAATTCGTTTTCAATTCAATTCAATTTCAAACTGACCATAAAGTAATTCTACAAGTAAATAAAAAAATATACTTTTAACTATATATATTTTTTTTAAAATTATTTTTCACAAAATCTATTCTCAAAAAATATTTATCAAACATGTGCTAAATGAAAAATACAGCTAGGCAAAAGGTTTCAAATTTAACATTTTAAATTAAAAAGTACTGGATGAGGTTAAAATTAATTTAACCTTATCTGATTTTTGTTTAGCTAATAAAAATTTTGCACGTGATCCCATTATATACATGAATGATGCAGTCAGTCACGTGGATCTTCATGCAAAAGTTGACTTGTTAAGAAATTGGCTTTTGATGGGGCCCACAATTGAGTTTCCCATCACAAAAGAATGGCCTTGGTCTGTCAACCAATCCAATGGCCTATACTAGCACACTTTTCGGAGAAATTATAAAAAATTAGAATTTTGATTTTAATTCAAGTCAGATGATAATTAATTTTAATAATATATTTAATGAAATTCACAACTTTTCAACAATATAATTTATTAATTTTTGTTTAAATATATTAAAAATTTGATTTTCACTTTTACCAATCAGAGCATGTAAATATTAATTACTAATTGGCCGCAATTTTTTGGAAATAAAAATGGGCGGAATAATGTTTTTTTTAAATGAGTGGTTGAAAAAGTAGAAAAAAATTTCAATTTATGTGTCATATTACTTTATGAAACCCTGAGGGGGTAATTCAGTGGTTAGATCTTGAGTTTGCTCTTCAATGATCACCAGTTCGAGTCTCCATAGGACCATTGAAGTGAATATCCAGCTGTAAACTTTAAGACTTTGTGGGATTAGTTAAGGTGCCCGTAAGTTGGTCCGGACATTTAAGGTCATAAAAAAATATATTATTTTATAAAAAATTGTATAATTAAAAATAGAAAAGAAAAAAATAAAATATAATGGAATCATATTCAAACGTGGGCTTAATTTGGTGAAGCCATCATGAAGGTATGTTGGGAAAGTTAGCCGGAAAGGTGCCAAAAAAAATGTCAGTTTTCAGTAGTAATGAATAGAGGAAACCGTTAAGAAAAGTTTGAATCCCAACACACAAATATCAAAGGGGTGAAGTACCACGGGAAAAGTACCTAAACAGATTTCTGAAAAATCAGACACTAAGGCCATATTCTCTTTATCGTTTTCGAACCGTTTTTTATTTTCGATTTTTCAAAACGGTGAAAACGTGTTCTCTTTCCCGTTTTCGAAAACGAAAAAAAATTTTGTGAAGAAAACACAAAACGACTTTTTTGTCGTCTTGGGCGTTTTCAGTGTAAAACTTGAAAAAATTGAAAACGCGGGAAACACCATTTATTATTATTATTTTTTTTTTTTGAGGAGGTGGTGTGGTGATTCTCAAAATTTCAAAAAATATTAAAAATTAATTTTATTTATTTATTTATTTATTTTGGTGTTTTGAGGTGGTGTTGTGGTGATTCTCAAAATTTCAAAAAAAAAATCTTTTTTTTGTTTTGAGAAACTAACAAAAAGAACACATTTTCAACAATTTCAAAACAAACACTCAAAACACAAAACTCAAATACAAAGAGAACACCCCCTAATATTTTTTGTTACGAAATTAATAAGAAAAAAATGAACAGCCAAATCAAATTCATTTAAGCCTTGCTTTTCAAATTACAAAAATAATAAGAAAATTAATAATGAATTCACGGAATATGTGGAAATAATGACTAATAGTTATAATTATAAATATTTAATCAAAATTTAAATATAACTTTAACTAAATTTATGATATTTTTTTCTTTAAGCAAGCAAATAATTCAAAAGATGCCAGGCATTTTTTTTAAAGGTACATATCCTTCATAATTATTCAAGCATGATAAAATCAAAAAGGTCTAAAATTAGCTTATTCGCGATATAATATTTCATAATTACTTATTCTGTATATAAGAATGAATAATATTATGTGGGGTTACAACTGCTAGACGCTAGTCCATGTGCCATATAATGATATTAAATGATATGTTCAATTAAACGTTAAGAATATGAGATTTATTGACTGAAAGCGTTTTCCTTTTTCTTTTATATATCTAGCAAGTTGAACTCAGTCCCCTGGATCAGATTATAATTTTCTTTTTCTATTGAATAACGTTTTCGTTAAATTTGAAATAAAGAAACAGAGAAGTATGACTGACTATACACACACACTTTAGATTATAAAAACAAGAATTTGTGTGAGAAAGAAAGATTGGTTTTGTTTGAGAAAATAAATTCTAATAGTCCAAATGATAAAATTCATGCATGCGTTTTTTCATGTATACCAGAAAAAGAGAGTATAAGGATATAGGGTTTTTGCTTTTATTTCTTTCTTGTAGAAGAGTTTCGTATTGGTTAGCTTCCTCTAAAACTTAAATCACTTTCAGAAAATTATCAAATATGTTAAAAAACAGTTTCCTAAATGAAAAAGAGAAGCAAATTAAGCATTTAATTCAAATCCCACACAAGAAAGCAATAATCCTGAGTGAATAAGATTGCAGAGAATCAAGAGAGAGACTGAGACAGATCTCATCATTCTTAAACAAATTAAAACTAAAATGAGAAACTAAATCAAATCATTCAACTTGAAGATTTGACAACAAAAAAAAAAAAAAAAGTGAGTGTGATTACCAGATCAACAGTCTCATTTTTGATCTCTTCGAGAGTAATTCCACCCATGTTTGGTCGTTGCTCCGTCTTCTCCTCCTTCTCAAATATATTAGTGTATAGAAAAATATAGGCAGAGAAGAAGGAAGTGATAAATTAAGAGCGATGACGAACGGAGAAAAGATTATTTAGCTTAAGCAACACATTGGAAAACCAGACTTGAAATTGCTTGTTTTCTCTGCATACCCAACCCCTCTTTTTATACCTCACCGCTACGATGGTGGTCC
The DNA here is from genome assembly GCF_002742605.1 of Olea europaea var. sylvestris. Classification (NCBI taxonomy): domain Eukaryota; kingdom Viridiplantae; phylum Streptophyta; class Magnoliopsida; order Lamiales; family Oleaceae; genus Olea; species Olea europaea. The sequence continues at coordinate 121,346 of NW_019239952.1, forward strand.
CCACCCCCTTTGGTCATTTACGTATTCATTTCACCTTACGCACACGCCGCCCAAAATGAGGTGTTTACAGAGAAAAATAAATAAAAATGGAGAGAGTAGGCCTTCTGCTTGTCAACATGACAGCCATTAATGCACATACATACAGTGGCCAGTGCACTCATGGTTTTTGAGTAGTGTATTCAAAGAAAATCTTCAATGGGACGGGCACATCATCCGCGTGGTGCACCCTTCCAATGTCGAAACATCACCTCGGCGAGTGACTCACACATCTCAAGGTGTGTGGATAGCCATCCGCCGAGCTGGCTCAACCTGATAGGATGATCGCACCGCCACGTGGTACGATCGCCCTATTGAAGTTTCTTTCATGTATTCATCCACACTTCTGAAAATTTTGGATTAATCTAGATATTGACGTTGTTGTTGAATATTGTGTGAGTTATCAAAATCTGTATTTAAGTCAATGTAGAAAAAACTGTCAACTTACAAGAATGTCATTTATTCAAAGATTTTTATAAACCTACCGCAAGACTTCGTAAAAGGTATTGGAGACTTGGAGGAGTATCTGAAAAGATAAATATAGACTTTTTAAAAATTTATAAAAAGTCATTGACATTAAAGACTTATTTGAGCCTCATTATTTTCTCATTAAAATGAAAAATATGATATTTATTCGTCCTATCAAATTACCATATTTGACTTTTTATCTCTTATATGGGGCTCATAACGATTATATTTTTATTCTTATTTTTACAATAATATGGTTCAAATGAGGGCTAAATCAAATTTTTTTAAAAGTCTTAAAAAATTGTGTATATTCATAATATTTATGATTTTTAACGACTTTTATAGAATATTTAAAATATTAACTTTTAAAAACGTATGAATATATGTTTCATACAAATCTTTCATTCCATATGCAATGTTCCTCTTTTATAATTATGCTAGATGTACAACTTTTGTTGACAACAGTAATTGACAACTACACGCTAGACGATATCACATCCTCCAATTTTAAAGAGGGAAGTGCTACATATATATAATTGTCTAATAATAGTTTGCATAATTACACGTGGCACTAGATCCAACTATTAATTCAAATCTCACACTTGCACATCAACAACCAAATGATTGCAACATCACATTATGAACATCATTATGTACAATAATTATATATAAATAGAATTTTCCTTTTAAATATTTTTAAAAACTGTTTTTTTATATCAATGGCACCAAAACATGGCTGACAACCATACAAATAGCTTTATTCTTCTTTTTAATATTACTGTTTCTTTTTCTATCTCTTCTTTTTCGTCATTTTCTTTGTCCATGAAAAAATCAGTTTGTAAATAAATTTTTTTATGCATAACATGTCTGTTTTTTATGGTTGCCCTTGCAATATTTCTAAATAGAAAAATCAAATTTTAATTAAATTTCACCAAAAAAAAAAATATTAATTTTTAATCAATTTTTTTTAATATATATATATATATTGGTTACTTTTTAATTTAATAATATTCTACATGCTTGAACATATTGATAATATTGAATATTAGAGATTTTTTTTAATCAAAGAATATTGAAATGTTCTAATTTTATTTTATTTTTGTAATTAGGTTGTTTATCTTCATATTTAGGTTTTATATTTTTTTTAAATTTTTATTGACACGAGAAACATTTACTTACAAAAAATATAGAAGCTCATTAAACGTTACAAACGTTATTTACTTAAAAAAAAATTTAAACATTCAAATTGAATACACCCTAAGTCGTAAATTCTATGATAATTATATTTATTAGAGTAGTTAATTGTTGTTTAATCTGGTCATATAATTCTTTTAGATTGAATTTGGGCATTATATACATATTTTAAATTTGAATTATCCATGATATTTTTGGACTAAAATTTGATAAAATAAAAATAGCTGTCAAATGTATGGGTATGTTTATGGCTTAGATTCAATATTTATTGATGTTTCATACTAATTTGTAAAGGAATTTTTCCCCCTTTATAAATCATTCTTTCTTTTATTGTCTTGGTACGAGTTAGTAGTTCCATAAATATTTTTAAAATGTATATCAATAATATGGTTGATCATTGTGGATATAATAGTAGATGTCTGAGACCGAGTTACTATTATTTTTTCTGCTTTTTAATTAAGCTTATCAATTTTTTTTAATAAATTATTAACTACAAAAGGATTTTTTTTTTAACTGAATGTGCCACGACTTTATTTATTTATTTTTTTTTTTATAAAGACGAAAAAAATTCTATTTTTTCACCTATCTACTAAGGCGACAAAAAATCAAATTATTACTATATTTATTCCTTTTTTTTTTTTTTTTTTTTTTTTTTT
>NW_019239952.1:124060-126477 GCF_002742605.1 Olea europaea var. sylvestris
ATGGGGGGGGGGGGGTGGGCTGGGCTGTAGCCCCCCAGGTCCAAGAGCTTTTTTTAAGGTTTTTTTTTTTTTTTTGGTAAAAAATCAGTTTTTTATGTGTAAAAAAAAAATTTTCCGCGTAGTAGCCCGGTTTGAAATTTTGTAGCCTGGTCGTGGATCCAATCCTGGATCCGCCCCTGTGTCTACACAAATAGAACTTATACATACATTGTACTCAATTGCAAAAATCTAAACATTTCTAGTTGCAATGCAAATGGAAGCATATGTGCATTTTTTTAGTTTACTATTGAAATAAGTATTTGAATAAAATGATTAAGCATGTAAGATATATGTGACTATACGTAAGGTCTAGTAAGTGAGACTTCTGATTTTGTTTTCATTCCTACAAAAGAGTTTTCTTAAAAAAGTATTATACGGGTACTTTTAAAAAAATATTCAAATATTTTAAAAATAACTTTTAAATCTTAAATTCTTTCAAAAAAAATATTTAAATATTTTTAAAATAATTTTTTTAACCTCAAAAATAACTTAAAAATTCTGTCAAAGGGTCCCATATTCTAACTCATCAAAACTTTCAGAATTAAAGAGTGAATGGAATCATTATCCAACAACCCAAAAAGTAAGCCCCGTTGGTAGACATTATTTAGGAAAATAATACATTTTTTCTATCAAATCAATCTACAATATTTGACTTCAACACTCTAAGGTAGGACCCATGATATGATGTTTAAAATGAATTTTTGTTGGAAAAATGTGGAACAAACGGTACAAAATTTTTAATATGAGACTCGAGCACTTGCAGATATTCGTCAGTGCATGGTATGTTTCCATTTTATTTTTTATTTTTTTGATGATGGGGAATTCACAGTCCTTATATTTCGAACGCACACTGAATAAACCCTCGAACTTACACAATAGCTTGCAATGTTTCCATTTTATGCGTGGGCAAATGGTGTGCAAATGTGCGTTCGGTCATCTTTTGTTTCTCTCTCTTCTCTTCAGTGAGGGGAGAGAGAGAGAGAGATTGACTTTAATCGGATGGGCCCCTAATAATATGGCAGTTGATTCCACTATACAGTACTTTTCAGGGTAGCTTGAGCCTGGGGCCAATCGTACGTTTAGATTTTCATTAATATTTGCACCCCTGCTTTTCCTGGTCGTTGGATTATATTCAAAGGCTCTTCAAAGATATATTAGGATTTATTTTTATCACAAAATATATTCCCGAGGCTGTGGTCTCAAACTGTCAAGCACACAATTACCAAATCCTTTTTGTAATGCAAATATTCCGTGTTTGATTTTTCCATTTTCTATCTTTGTAAATAAGCTTGAATATTGTGATTGAATTGAGCATGATACTCTATCAAAATAGTGCCATATTACTTGGTCAATCTCTCTCGACGTTTGTAACATATACTTACAAACTTTAATTTATGTGACAGTGGGTTCACTTCGACATTCTTCAATGAAGTTGGAATAACTTTTATTGAAGAATATGACGAGTTCCTACTACCACATAAACTGTAATTTGTAAACACTGCTTACAAATAGTTTTATTCTTTAGAAAATGGACATAATTAATGAAACAATATATAACTATTTCACCTAAAATTTTGTCTATCTTAAAAGGGATCAATTTATTTCTTTAACAAATAAATATAGCATAAATGTAAGGCCAATGAAGACATTGCATAAATGGGTGCATATGCAATCTATATATCTTTATGGAATATGCTACTTGTCTGTAATGCGATATTCATAACAGTATCCATCCCTCTATGTAAGGCCAATCTTGGGCATAGACAAATGAGGCTTGTTCCTCAAACACAAAACCACAAAAGGCGTATTTTGGCCCAAAGGTTTTTTTTTATTAAGAAGGAAAAGGAAAATAGTTTTTTCATTAATTGTGAAATGATTGAGATATTTGTTTGTTTTTTTAATCTTAAGTTTTAAGTTAATAATATGTTGTATAATATATCGTTGAATTTTGCATTTACATTGATTTTGGAGGCCTAATTTTTGGATTTTGCCTCAAGCCCGGACAATCACAGGATTGACTTGTCATAGACACTCTAATGTACATATAACATAACCTTTTGTGTGAACACTGAGAGCCATATGGAAGAGGAAGCCATTGGTGTGAACAAACGCCCAGTGAGGAGAGCTCTTTTTGCGGAAGGAGTCCAAATGAGTTGTGGGAACCTGGGAGCCAACAAGGGCACATCCTGCGATTTACCTCCCTGAGCTGCTGAGGGGCCGGAGGTTCAGGGACAAGAATCTAGTCGGACGCAAGCCCGGACACCTTGTAAAAAAAAAAAAAAAAAAAAAAAAAAAAAAAAAAAAAAAAAAAAAAAAAAAAAAAAAAAAAAAAAAAAAAAAAAAAAAAAAAAAAAAAAAAAAAAAAAAAAAAAAAAATT
>NW_019239952.1:126585-148956 GCF_002742605.1 Olea europaea var. sylvestris
CCCCCCCACCCAAAATGAAACAACATTTCAATAAGAACAAAGCTGCAAGTACAAGGCAATTTCACATGTTTTTTTGTTAGATGCCAAGTGTCAACACTGCATTGGTTTGTTTTAATCTTTTTTCATCGTCCAATTGAAAAATGCCACCTTTCTCCCCGTGAAACTCCCCGGTACATATGGCTTTTTTCTTTCAATAGTATCATATCTCGATAACATGTATACATGTTGAGAAATATGTTCGTCTCGACTAGTATTTGTGGATTCAAGGATAACACCATTGACACGTTAATATAAGAAATGATGTTTTCTTAGAACAAAATATAAACCATTTAGTCAAATTCACCCAATTACTCAACCCAACTAATATATCTACATGTTATTAAACCCTTGTGAATGAGCTATTGTAATAAATAAATAATGAAAAAAATGCTTACCTGATTATGTGCTTCATTCGGTATCTTCAACTAAACAATTTTAACTATCAAATCAACAAAGGCATTATCCAACCCCCTCAAACATGCACTGAATTAACGTTATTTCAACGTTACGTAATGCAAACACAAGGGATCACGTTATTGTACATTGTTTAGTCAGAAATTCAAACGATCACCAATTATTTCCCTCATACTATTTCTTTAATTAATCTTTTTCTTTAATTTTAACCACCTTTAGTCAACTCCTTTATTATTATAATATTTTAATTTATTATAATACCTAATTAGAACAAATTCCTATATCTCACCGCGCCATTTGTAGCGTGATTTACAACTCATCAAACGCTAATTTGTTGTGGGTCCCATTTTGAAGATCTTGAATTGATTTTGACCCGATTTTGGACGTTGCAAAAAAAAAAAAAAAAAAAAAAAACGTTGTAATAAAATTTGTTGGTTTTTCTATTAAGTTGAACACAATAAATATGTGAATATAGCCCCCATTTGAGCCCCATTATTCCTCATTACATTAAATTAAATTTTTCTCTCTCCTACTTTTAATCACACAATCTTCAATAAAATAATATTACACGTAAATCAAAAACTTTTCTTTTCTTTTCTTTTCTTTTCAACCACTCATTTTTCAAAAAAACACTATTCAAAACATTATAATCTCCAAGAAATGGGGATCAAACGGGGGCATAATATGCAGGGTCGAGAAAAAGTCAACTATGGATTTGGAAGGTGAGGTGAGACTGTTGTAGAAGTAAATTAGACATTATTGCATGTTTACTATTATCTTACCTTCACTAGCTAAAATTATTGAAACTCAAAACGAATACGCATGAAAGATTGGATGAATAGTATTCATCTTTTGGTAGAGTTGAAAAAGCATTTCTCCTACTCCAATGTGATATTTATGTGGTTTGTTGGTATAGATAATTTCTCTTCTTTTACAACTCTAAAAGATTAGGTTGCATTTGGTTTATTGTTTTCAAATCGTTTTCAGTCTTTCAAAATAATAAAAATGTGTTTAGTTTGATATTTTTGAAAGTGCAATTTTGTAAGTAAGGCTAAACTTATAGCATAAAACTCAGAACACGTTTTTTTACGTTTCGAGTGTTTTCAGTGAAAATTTTGAAAATATTTAAAATAAGCGATTAAATAAAATTTTTAAAAATAAAAATATAAAATTCTAAACAATAAAATTTTAAAATTTTAAGAAAATAAAACTTAAAAAATAAAAAATAAATTTGATAGATTCTAAAGGATAAAAAAATAAAAATAAAAATTTTGAAAAAATAAAATTATAAAAATTTCTAGCAAAATAAAAATAGTTCTTCACGTAAAAATTCTAAATCTTTTTAAATGTTCACATATAAAAATATCCTCAATTCACGTCATTATTTTTATTTTGAATTTTCTTTACGTTGAAATCAATTTATGATTTATTTTTATTTTACTTTTGTAGTGAGAAAAAATATTTTAAGATTCACCAACTTTAAAATGTGTATATTACTCGAAAATATATTAATATAAAATTATTCTATTTTTATTAAATAATGGAATAAAATTTCTTAAAAGGATTTTTTTAAAATTTCAAACCAAATGTGTTTTATGGTTTTTTTGTTTCGAGAAATAATTTCCCAAAATGACAAACAAAATGTATTTTTAATAATCTTAAAATAGATCCTCAAAATAGAAAATTGAAAATGAAATCAAAATTAATAACTAAAACACAAATCAAACCAACTATTAGCTTTTCGAAAGTACAAAAAAGATATATGTACAAATTAGTCATTTCAGGAGACTGGGAGATGAGTTAGTTACACGTATATATTCGCAGACTTTTACTTTCTTAGGGCACTTTTGCAGCAAAGAATGAGGCCTCCATAAAATTTGTTCCAAATTCTATGTTTTTCTTTACTCTTTAAATTTATACCTTCACAAAAATGCAAATAGGCAAGGGAAAAAGACTTGGACTTAAGGATGTCAATGATCCGAGTTGAGTCGGCTCGCGAGCCGAAATTTTAGGCTCCGGTAAAATATCCAAGTTTTTTTTTGAGCCTGAGCCGAGCCGAGCAAAAGTTTGGCAAAAAAAATTAGGCTCGACCCGAGCTTTTGGCTCGGGCCTTTCCGAGTCGAGCCGGGCCGACTAGGGTTTTGTTTGGTTTTGGAATTTTTTTTTATTATTAAATAAAATGTCAGCAATGTTTGGCAGCAACCTGCTGCCCTATTTCTAGTAGCAGCACGCTGCCTTTTATTATTTTTTTAATTTTTTTTTAAATATATGATCCGAGCCGACGAGCCACACGGGTTGGCTCAAGCTTTGCCCGGTACCTAAAAATGGGGCTCGGCCCGAGCCTTAGCTCGGTTCTCCCAAGCCTCGAGCCGAGCCACCGGCAAGTCTAATTGCCATCCCTACTTGGACTACATGCAACTTGTGGGTGGTGAAAAATAAAGGGAAATTGGACTATTGTAGCGAATTATATCAAACAAAGAATAGTGTCGTATTAAATGTAGTTGTTACTTGATATCACAAGTATTAGAGGTAAAGTATGATTAAGGAGTAAGATATCGTCCCTGTTTTGTAGAAATTAAAATCTGATTTTAATTTAAATCAAAGTTAAAAATTAATTTTTAACCACATATTTTATGAGATTCATAACTTTTCAATCACACATTATCAAAATCTACTAAAAATTTAATTTTAGTTCTCACCAAATGGGGCATAATAAAATCGATAAAATAGTTAATATTGATCTAACTTCATTATGGATGATTGAATGAAGTAGTCTGTCGAATTTCCTGATCATGGTATTTGGCATGTACAATCAATCGACATAGGTACTCAAGATTGAAAACGTGTCCATCGTGTCAAGATTTTACTAAGATGTGACTTTAGTACTTATTGAAGTTCGAATAACATGGAGTGAAAGTTGAATCACTTTTGGTGCAATAAACCCCAAAATAGCTTCAATTCAAAAAAAATATGGACCAGTCTATGAAAAAGGCTACACGCTATATTTCAATAAGGAATCGAGAATTCTTTGAATCTAGTTGGGCATTTCTAGCCACCCTTACAAATTAAGTGCTATTTTAATGTTTAGCTTTCAACTCTCCTCCTCCAACATGGTGGTTCTTGGAATTTAGACCAAATGTTCAAGTATTTTTCAGAAAAGAATCGAGTATTCATCTGGTTGCAAGAGTATCTATGGTGGGACACACTTGAAATTTAGACTTAAATACGTATTAATTTAGTGTAAGGATGTCTGTGGTGGGAACCACCTGATCATCTTTGTCAAAGTCAGACATATGCCGTTACATCCTTAGATAAAACCCTAACGCAAGCATAGAAACTCCAAGTCAATAGTTGTTGGCCAATTCGTTGTGAAAGAGAGGTGCAGTTCGCTAGGTGCACTCGGACTATAGTAGCGCCATTACCACCTAAAATAAAAGCCTGACGAAAACATTTGAAATTTGATTGTGATCATAATTAGCGTTTTATTACAAAATAATTTTGAAAGCACCTAGAAGATGTTTATAACTTTAGTTGCTTTAAAAGCACTCGATAAATTTAAGTGCGGTGATTGCATATTATGAGGGTAAAGGGCTGTTCGAAATTTTGGTGTTGTTCAAAATCATGAATGATTTGTAAAAAAATAAAAATAAAAATAAAATTTGGCTTATGCGTCCACATCAGCCAAAGACCCATGCGGTCACATGAGGCCCTTCAGAGAATTGAAGGACCTCTATGGCATGTGGTCGCATGGTTGATGGCATGTGACCGTTGGGTCAATTTTTTACCCTTTTTCTTTCAAAATTTGTGACTTTTCATTCTTTTTTGGGAAAATTTCATAACTAAGAATTTAAGTATCACACATTTCAAAATTAAGAAAATAAGTTTCAAACTTCAAAAATCATATTTTTATTAAAATTTATTTATGATTTAATTAGTTAATTAATTATTTTATTAATTAAATATATTTAGGTCACGGATCTATACAATTTGGTTACAAATTAACAATATAATTAGTTACTTATTATTTTTTGGTCACAAATCAAAAATTTTATGTCACAAATTTTTTTACGATCACAATTCAAAAATTTTGTAAGTCACGATTTGTTTATTAGTCACAAATCAAAAAATAATTAGTCACAGATTAATTTTTAGTCATGACTTATCATATTATTGGTCATAACTTATTTTTCGGTCACAAATTAAAAATTTTATAGATCACATATAATTTTTCGGTCACGAATCAAAATTTTTATAGGTCACAGATTAATTTTTCGATCACAACTCAATAAATTATAAGTCATAAACACAATTTTTAGGTCACATATTATTTATAAATTACAAATTAACCAATTATTGGCCACATTTAACTTATTAGTTGGTCACAACACATGTGACCACCGCGTAGCCACTTCTTGCAATAGCCCACCTCCACCGCTATATCTAGAAATTTTATAGGTCACCGATTATTCAACGGTCACAGAATTAAAAATTTTATTGTCACTATTCATTTATTCATAGTAAATTATTGAATTAATTGATCACGATTAATTTTTCGGTCACAATTTAATCAATTGGGAGTCACGGTCACAATCACAATTATCAGCACAGCCAATATTGCTGGCTGCGGTAGCCAGCACCACTTCCTCTACCGCCACCGAAACCCATTCTGTCGCCAGATCTAACAAAAATAAACAAGCCGCCCAAAATCATCGCCCTACAACCACGACCACCACCAACATCATCATCAATTCTCTGAACACCAACAGCACCTCCACCTCGCTGTCGTCGCCACCACGACCTGCAACCACCAACATCTCATCATCACCACTGCCACGACCCCCCACCATCAGCAACCATTCCAACAGCACTGCTACCTGCGCACCCACCAGATCAACCATCACACAACACCGCACACCCAGCCACCGGTCACCGCATTCAACCACAACATCGAACCAACCACTCACTGCACAAAAAACAGATCTGTAGCGCCCATGGAGAAACGTCGGCATCAAACGCATCTGCTGCAGATCGCAACCAGATCTCGTCATTCACGGCCAGACCGTTGCTACTGTCGATCGCCTCCGAATCGCGACGCTACACAACACTGCACACCCAGCCACCGCACACGACCACCACTAGCACCACTATCCCTAAACACATAACACTCACGCCATCATCGCCACACGCACCACCACACCCATGCACATACACGCCGCCGCTGCACACATACCACCCCAACCACCACAAATTGCCACCGGTTTGTCGACGGTACAATGGAGTAGCTCCTCCATTTGTCCCCGGGTAGTGTTGAGAAAGAGAGAGAGACATGAGAGAGAGAGAGAGAGAATTGGGGGTAGGAAGAAATGAAATTTGAAGAATAATTAGGGTATGAAATTATTATTTATTAGATTAATTTTTAAATATATTAATTAATTAAAAAAATTCTGATTTGTGAAATATTAAACATTGTATCTTATTTATGAAATGGAGATTTTTAATCTATTAGAATCTGTAATTTTCACTTCTTTTTTTTGTACCATTTTGTTGGAGCTTGCCAAGGCCTATAAATAAGTGATCCAAGTGCAAGAAAATAACAACATTTTATCTTTTATTGAATTACATTGAGATCTATCTCCAAATCAATCGTCCAAAAATTAAAAAAAGAAAGAAAATTATCACATAATCGTTCCATATTTTTTCACTTGTTCATTGTGAAGATACATTTTTAATTTTGGTGTTCTTCATATCAAGGCTTGTTTGATCCTACAAATAGTTTGACAAAAGTCCTTAAAACATTGGAAAAGAGGCAAATAACATTTGAGGACAGTGAGAATAATTTTGTGTTCAAGTCTTCCTTTGATTGATTTCATTATCTTCTTCATTGTTCTTGTTTTGTTTTTTGTCTTGTTCTCCATTGCCACAATTTTTCCATCAAACTCAAATGTTATTTTATTATTCTTACTACAATGGAGACGGAATCTATACTTGTCACCATGAAAATTATGAATCAAGATATGGTGCAAATGTTACTAGATGGCAAAACAAACCCAAGTTCCTTTTAATGGTCTTAAAAATCTTCTATGTGCTTGATCCAAAATTGGAGCCCATTCTCGATCCAAGTGACAAGGACACCGAAGAAATTCGCGCAGAAAAGAAGAAACGGAAAGATGACGAATTAATATGACGTGTTTATATCCTTAATGCATTGTCCGATTGTCTTTATGATCTCTACACCAACACTACATCGGTAAAATAAATTTGGTACACACTAGAAAGCAAATATAAAGTCGAGGAGGAAGGTTCTAAAAAGTTCTTAATATCTAAATATTTTGATTTCAAGTTTTTGGATAATACACCATTATTGCCTCAAGTAAATGAGTAACAAATAATTGTAAACAAACTAAAAGTAGTGAAACTCGAACTTCCCGAAACTTTTCAGGTGGGAGCAATTATTGCTAAACTCCCTGATTCTTGGAAATGATATAAGAAGAAAATTCTTCACAATTCTAAAGATTTTTCTTTGGAAGATATACAAAAATATCTTGGTATTGAGGAAGAATCAAGGGCAAGAGATAAGATTGAAAATTCTTATAATGGCTCTTTGGAAGAATCAAGGGCAAGAGATAAGATTGAAAATTCTTATAATGGCTCTTTGAAAGCCAATGACATGGATAATGTGGACAACTCCAACAAAACTAAAAAGAAAGGGAAACTTCTTGGTCCTATAAAGGATAAAGGGAAGTTCAAAAATAAACCCAAATGACCATGTTATGTTTGTGAAAAATCGGGATACTATGCTAAAGATTGCAAGCATTGGAAACAACAAAGGAATGAAGGACAAGTGAATTCCGTTAATGAGATTATCACCACAGTGAGTGAAATTAGTGCAATCCAAAGCAAAATTCTCCATATATGTTATGATAAGTCTCTATTTAAAACTTATCATGACATTGAAGACAATCAAAACATACAAATGGAAAATGAAGGAAGATCAAAAGTGATTGCAAAGGAAATGTTGAACTCATTTTCACTTGGGGAAAGAAAATCACTTTGACATGCATGTACCGAAAATGAATAGGAACTTAGCATGCGGTGTATATTTGGAAAAACCGTGACATTGTGTACAATGGAAAGAAGGCTATACAAAATAGAAGGATGTTTCTTCTATACTTATCTTGTGTGATAGTCAAGTTACTTTAGCTCGAGCATATAATGAAGTGTACAATGGAAAGTCTAGACACATGAGTTTAAGACAAGAGTATATAAGAAAATTAATCAAGCATGGAGTAATTTCTCTTATATTTGTTAAGTCTAGTGAAAACTTAGCCAATCCATTTACCAAACCTCTCACAAAAGAGTTAGTGAGATCAACATTGAGTAAAATGGGATGAAAACTCCTCAAATAGATTCATCAATAACGGCAATCCTACCAAAATACACTAAACTAGTATATATAGGTTCAAAAGGTAACAACAAATTATTTGATAAGTGGATGAATTTCAACACTATTAAATATAGCTTTGGAAAATAGTATTAATTGTTATTGTTGGAAGGATGAATTAAAATAAACTCTTAATGAAGTTCAGTACAAGGTATAAGTATCTGTAAAAGTAATAAAGATACTTGAAGAACTTCACCTACGTGAACTTTGAGGTGGTGTCGCCTCATTAAAGAGTCAAAATTTTCTCTTTTTAAAAGTTCAATGAAATAGGATTAGTGTAATGTCATATTAGCACTAAGTGAGTTAGAAGAACTTGTGAAAAACTTTAACACTTAAGTATGTGATTTCGTCGGTATTATTGCAAAGAATAACTGGTTCAAGGCACTCTAGCTACCTGAAATTCTAATAATACTTTATGAAATTTACACTATGAATAGATTCAAATCGGAAGATATCTAGTTCTTACGCATAAATGTTGTTGTTTGATTATGTGATTAACATTGATTTGAACAAATGGGGATTGTTAGAAATTTTGGTGTTGTTCAAAATCATGAATGATTTGTAAAAAAGATGAATTAAAAAAAAAAAAAAAGTTTTGGCCTATGCGACCGCATGGGCATTTGAAGGGCCTCCACGACTATGACCATGGGACCACATGGCTATAGCCCATGTGGTCGCATGACTGATGACATGTGACCGTTGGGTCAGTTTTTGACTATTTTTCTTTTAAAATTGGTAGCTTTTCATTCTTGTTTTTGCACCATTTCGTGGGAGCTTGTCAAGGCCTATAAATAGGTGATCCAAGTTCAAGAAAATAACAAAATTTTATTTTTTATTGAATTCCATTAAGATCTATCCCTAGATCATCCTTCAAAAATTAAAAAAGAGAGAAAATTATCACATGATCATTCCATATTTTTTCACTTGTTCATTGTGAAGATACACTTTTGCTTTTGGTGTTCTTTACATCAAAGTTTGTTTAATCCTACGAATGGTTTTCCGGAAGTCCTTAAAAGCATTGAAAATAAGGCAAATAACGCTTGAGGATAGCGAGATTAATTTCATGTTCAATCTTTCCTTTGATTGATTTCATTATCTTCTTCATTGCTCTTGTTTTGTTCTCCATTGCCACAATTTTTACATACATTGACTTTAGCTAGAGATTCATGATCGAAGTGATTGAATTTGATGTCCTTTAAATGTTATAAAGGCTTAAAGCCGAGCATCCCTCACTTTTATGCTCCAATTTTATGGATATTGTTACTCTTTTATTCGAAGTTGATTTTAGCACTCATCGCTTTACACCAATTCGAGAATGAAATGACCCATGCCATTTCTACTTCCGTTCACAACATCAAATTTAGTCATAAGTTTGCTTTGCTTTTCTTTTTAAAGGCTTTCAATAAATTAGAGGTATCAACATCAATCTCTCTCACTCTTTTTCTTAGAACATGAATCCCATTAGCTCATTGCTAATGATATTATTACGTCATAAAAATCGACAAAAATATTACGCTAGCTATCAACCTCACAAATTGCAATCGTTGAAGGTTAAGATTCAACTACAAAAATTATGAAAAATAAGAAAAACACCAAAGAAAGAAAGAGAGAATAACAAAAGAAGCAATTTGCTGTGCGAAGAAGCAATAGAGTCAAAGTCCCCGTATGAGACCCCGATGGCTCCTAAGGCAATAGAAATTGGTCAAAATTCCCTTTTAAATTTTCGACCCTCGAAGTGATATTATTTTCCCAAATTTAAAATAAATAACCAAAATTGAGCCGAAGTCAACTCTCGACTTGCTAGAGTTGTCCTTGTTCATTTTAAACCTTATAATGGTGTCTATGAGCCATTCATTATTTTCCGCTTGTTGTATGCTTTTTTGCCTTTTCCTTCTTTACGTAAGCAATTACATAGTCGTAAAATTGATCACTTCATTGCAAAAGAGGCGTGAAAAATGGCACTTCTAAGGCTAAATGGATAAGATGGTGGTGCATGCATAATATTTTATTTGGGAATTGCTACATGTACATAATTGTTTACATAATAGTGTATATAATTACACGTGGCACTGAATCTAACCTTTACTTCAAATCTTACATTTGTATGTCAACAATCGGATGATTGTCACATCACATTATGGACACTATTATGTGCAATAATTATGTACAAGTAGAATTTTCCATTTTATTTTTCTCCTTTTTTAGGTCTCAAATCTCCAGGATTTCTCGCCGCGTTTGGCCCTATTTTTGGAAATAAAAATGGGTGGAATAGTGTTTTTTTGAAAAATGAGTGGTTGAAAAAAAATAAAAAAATTTCGATTTACATATAATATTATTTTATGAAAAATTGTGTGATTGAAAATATGAGAGAAAAATGAAATTTAATTGAATAGAGGCCAAACGGGGACATATTTGCTATTAGTATTTTAATAACTGCAGCATCCATTAGAACACAATGCCACGGTTCTAGTAACATGCCATTTCTCTTTTGTATTTGATTAAGGTATTTTGAAGAAAGTTCAAATAAACTAGCTCATGTTTGATTTGTGTAAAAATTAGATTTTGACAGAGCGAAACTTAAGGAAAAAACAAGAATCGCACGTAAAGATTCAAACATGTTGATTCCCTCATGAAATCCAAGAAAGAGAAAAAAAAATCAAAATTTCTCATTGAATTTTAGTTCATAAAAAAATTGAGTATCATTAGGGTTTACAATCCTTATTTAAATAAGATAATGATAATGATAATGACGAAAATCTATATAATGATGAAAGTTAAAATCTTAATATCCAGAATCAAATGGAATTAAATTTCAAATTTATTTACTAGAAAAAAATTACCAAAAAGAGGCAAAAAAAAAAAAAACTTTTGAAATACTAAATTATGGAATTTGGTGGAAAATGATCGTATATTGGACCATTTTAACTCAAAATTGACCCAAACTTCTCTAGAAATAAACGTTTCAAAAATTATTTCTATCTAAGCCAACACCTCACTTTTCCGTGAATTTTTTTTTTAATACCTCTTTAGATTTTTAGTAAATTATTAAATGTGTGGTTAAAAAGTTAATTAGAGTTGGGGTCTTATTAAGTCCCTACGTGATAGAAATTATAATCTAAATTTTTATCAAAATCAAAGTTAATAATTAATTTTAATCATACAAATTTTCAACCACACATCTGATTAACTCTTATCAAAATTTACTAAATATATAATTAATCTCCACGAAATAGAGGCTAAATGTGTGGTTGAAATGAATTTGAGAAAAATATAATAAATTTTAAAACATGAGACAAACACAGCCTAATTAAATTAAAGAAATAATAATATTCTTATTAAAATGATTAAAATCATCGTCTCAAAATAATTAAGGAAAACTCTTTATTATGCTTAGGCTCATAAGACTTGAGATTTGACATTATTTCTTATCACACCTTGTGCCTTTGTGAATCTTGGTTTATATTTCTCTTTTGTTTAGCTTCAATTCTAAATTAAATTGAAAGAAATAAAAATGTAACTGTCAGTTTTAATCCTCATGTCTGTATTTCACTCATCAACCTGAAGAAGCGGGTCCCGCTTCTATCAAGACTCAAACATGCTTTCTAAAAAAAAAAAAAAAAAGGTTGAACCCAACCTTGAGGGTCCCTCACCGTTCCTGCCCTGGAGCATCGTGAGTGAGGTAAATCGCAGGTTATGCCTCCAAGGATATAGGGTGGAAGGCTACTTGTACATTTGCATTTACCCAAAAGTCAAATCCATATTTCAGGATTCGAACCCTTGATGCGGCAGCCTCAAGTAAAATTGGATTTCTCCACCCTCCCCTTTTACCACTTGGAGATGTGCCCTAGGGGCGACTCAAACATGCTTTCTTGTCACATGGCCTGTGGCCATTCGGAATTAGAGAGTCGGACAAGTAAAATGTGTTGTAACACAAATTAAGTTCAAACTTTCAAAATTAAAATTCTTTAATTTTCTGTTTTTCCTTTTAATTTTTAGGTTTAATTTCAAAATTAAGCCCATGTTTAGTTCCCATTCTTTTCTCATTAAAATGAAAAATATGACCGTCATCCATCATATCAAGCCACCAAATTTGAATTTCTAAATCTTGTGTAGGGCTCGTAACAACTATATTTTTTATTCTCATTCTTCAAAAAATGAGAAACAAACGGGGGCTAAAACTTTTTTATTATTGTAGGGGTTAACTTTGACACTATAAAAGGGAGTCAAGTTTTATAGTTTGATACAATAACTTGGAGTGTTAACATTTCTACAATTTTATATTATATTTATATTATTTTGACAACTCAATGAGAGAATCGTTCTTTATCTCCCTATGATCGTGACCATAGAAGAAGAATCCGTTGTGAGCCACATGAGTTTTTTCTCGAAGTCGTGTAGTGCTGAATATGCTTGTATGAAGGAGAGGTAACACGATTTTAAGACAACATTTTTGGCGTAATTCCCTAGAACTTGCATTTTAACCATTTTCTTATTATTGAATTATAATGTTTATATTGTTATATTATGCAATTATTGAATTATGTTATTTATATTTATTGGTTGATATGTTTAACTATACATAAATCACCCAAATTTCCCAACAAAAAGCTCAGTGCAACCAAAATTCTTCTCTAGAGCTGGACCTAAGTTAGTTGTTGATGGTAAAAACCGAATCAAATAATTTTATTGACAAACAATTACAATAAAAAATCAATGTAAATACAATCAACAAATTCTCCTACCAACGAGTTTCACCTCTTAAGTTTTTAGTCTAGATACTTGAATAAGAAGAGAAATAGCTATTAGAGATGAAGATATTTGAATTGCATGTCTTCTTCAAATGAAGCTTGGGTATTTATAGATCTATGTCCAAGTATTGGCGTAGTTTGGTAATTTTGGCATTGCACTATGTGACTTATCTTTATTGATAGCATGATAACTGATTTTGATTAAGAGTCATGTTTTATTTATTCATCAATATGCTCCTTATTAACAGCATGTAGCTAGCTTGTTCATATTGGATGGTTCGCGATCCTCAGGCGAACCATGTGCTTTTTGCATTTTTGTAGCTTTTATATCTCATCGGAAGAAAAATAACTTGAGATGTATTTTTAGTGGAGCAACGTTACCCAAACCCGCAATCTTCTCTGTGAGGTCTAACATTCGACATATATTGTCCACTCTACTCCAGCTGCGTCAAGCCATTTGCAAGGACTTTAAAAAAAATGGAAAATATACTTTATTTAGAGAAAATAATTATATGGGAAAAATTCATATCTCAAGTATATTCTTTATACCATTTCAAAAATCAGGTAAGAAGTTTGAAAATTTAAAATTCAGGTTTGTATTTAATTAATTAAAAATATTTATTAAATAAATATATTAAAGTCACAGTTAAACAATTAATAGTCACAGATTTATTTACAGGTCACATATAATCAAATTAATTTGTCAGAATTATTTCAAGGTCACAAATCGAAAATTTTATAAGTCACAGATTTTTTTAGTCAAGATTATCAAAATTTAAGGTCACAGACTAAATTGTTGAGGTCACAGATCATCAAATTTTAAGGTCACAAACCAAATCGTTAAGGTCACTAATTATTTTTTAAATCACAGACTATCAAATTTTAATATCACAAACCACCACCAACAAAAAAACACATTGGCAATCAACCCAAACCACCAACTTGCATCACCACAACCACCGTCACTGCCGCACACCACACCAACACCAACACAAACACCAACAACAACAACACCATAGCAAACACCACCACCCACATCGTACCAACAAAATCGCACACATACCACGGATCGAGCACCTCCACCACCTGCATCAACAACCATCACCACCACCCATAACGTACCAAGCCGCCAACACAGCCAGAAACACCACCAAACACCGACCACAACCAGAACACCACCATCGCAATCCTACCTAGATCCACTGCACCCGGCACCACCATCACACACCAAAAAAAAACACCAACCACACCATCGTCTTCTAAACCAAACTACCACCGTGTCACACCACAAACGCCACCACATCACCATCAGACACAGAGAAGCTGCACAAAGAAGTCGCCACGTCACCATGTCAAACACCACAAACGCCACCACATCAATTTCGGGCAGGGTCGGATCGGAGAGAGAACTGGCAGCTGCGCCGATCTCACCACACCATAAATTGCAGCAGATCGAAAGAAAAGGGATAACTGTAGATGGAAAAGGGAGAGAACTGGCAGCGAGGTCGATCTCACATCGAAATCGGTGCCACTCTTTAGACGTTACTACTACAATGGCGATTTCTCTGTTGGCGATTTGTTATAGAAAGAAGGGAGAGAAATATGGGTGAGAATGAGACGGTAGAAAGAGAAAGGAAAAGGAGAAAGTGTCTAGGGCTTGGAATAATTAGGACAAATATTTAATATTTAATTATTATTTGATACCTGATTTATGCACAAAGAAACTTTAACCCTGATATTTGAATTCTAGTCTTTAAACACTTGAAATTTTGTAATATTCCCTAAATATATATCGTAGAGAGTCCAAGGCTGGATCATAATGCAGTGGACTTGTGGTTACACTTGGAAGTTGCATTTGATGGGTTCCCCAATTTAATTAGACCTTTGTGGAGCCTCCTTTTTGTTAAACAGACCGGACCATAAGAAGTGAGATTTGTGCCAGGTTGGCCCGCTAAGGATTAGGCAAAAACTAACTTACAAGCTATGTTGTAACAATAGGACCTTAAATCTTCTTATCTTTTAACCAAAAGCAGTACCGTACAGATATCCAAATTCCCACACAAATTCGCAGAGAGACTTGCAAAGGGGGAGAGAGAGAGCGGGAGACGCAATGGAAGGAACCCTTTTTCCAAACAGACCAGCATTTCCAATCCAATCAGCAAAATCAACATCACAATCACCGAACCAACAAAGCTTGAAATTCAACACATGTACTCTCTATCTTCTTCCTTTACTACAGCAACCCCCCTTCTTTCCATCTTGATTACCTTCTTCAACACCTTCTTCACATCTCCTCTCCCATTAAATCATCCTTGACTTCCTCTGCTGTTATTTCTCCACACAATCAAGAAATGCTGAAAACCAATGCCATTGCAATTCCAAGACGGTGTGAAAACTGTGTGCAAGATGATTGTTCGCTTTATTTTTTGCCATTAAAGTGTAAGTTCATGCTCAACTTGATTTTAGAGCAGCCCAATTCTAGTTTGCATGTGTTCTTTGATTCTATCAAGTTTGATTTACTTCAAGATGTTGATTTGATTAGTCTCTTGAAAGGTCTGGACCTCTCGGAGAATTAGGAAAAGGCTATTTTGCTATGTGAATGGGTTGTTTTATATTTGGATATATCAGGTAATGATAAATTAGATAACCAGGTTATTGAATTGATAGTAAAGATTCTTGGTAGGGAGTCTCAGTATATGTCTGCTTCAAAATTGTTTGATGTAATTCACTTTAAGGATTACAATCTTGATGTTTGAGCTTGGACTACCATTATACACTCTTATNAACAAAAAAACACATTGGCAATCAACCCAAACCACCAACTTGCATCACCACAACCACCGTCACTGCCGCACACCACACCAACAACAACAACACCATAGCAAACACCACCACCCACATCATACCAACAAAATCGCACACATACCACGGATCGAGCACCTCCACCACCTGCATCAACAACCATCACCACCACCCATAACGTACCAAGCCGCCAACACAGCCAGAAACACCACCAAACACCGACCACAACCAGAACACCACCATCGCAATCCTACCTAGATCCACTGCACCCGGCACCACCATCACACACCAAAAAAAAACACCAACCACACCATCGTCTTCTAAACCAAACTACCACCGTGTCACACCACAAACGCCACCACATCACCATCAGACACAGAGAAGCTGCACAAAGAAGTCGCCACGTCACCATGTCAAACACCACAAACGCCACCATATCAATTTCGGGCAGGGTCGGATCGGAGAGAGAACTAGCAGCTGCGCCGATCTCACCACACCATAAATTGTAGCAGATCGAAAGAAAAGGGATAACTGTAGATGGAAAAGGGAGAGAACTGGCAGCGAGGTCGATCTCACATCGAAATCGGTGCCACTCTTTAGACGTTACTACTACAATGGCGATTTCTCTGTTGGCGATTTGTTATAGAAAGAAGGGAGAGAAATATGGGTGAGAATGAGACGGTAGAAAGAGAAAGGAAAAGGAGAAAGTGTCTAGGGCTTGGAATAATTAGGACAAATATTTAATATTTAATTATTATTTGATACCTGATTTATGCACAAAGAAACTTTAACCCTGATATTTGAATTCTAGTCTTTAAACACTTGAAATTTTGTAATATTCCCTAAATATATATCGTAGAGAGTCCAAGGCTGGATCATAATGCAGTGGACTTGTGGTTACACTTGGAAGTTGCATTTGATGGGTTCCCCAATTTAATTAGACCTTTGTGGAGCCTCCTTTTTGTTAAACAGACCGGACCATAAGAAGTGAGATTTGTGCCAGGTTGGCCCGCTAAGGATTAGGCAAAAACTAACTTACAAGCTATGTTGTAACAATAGGACCTTAAATCTTCTTATCTTTTAACCAAAAGCAGTACCGTACAGATATCCAAATTCCCACACAAATTCGCAGAGAGACTTGCAAAGGGGGAGAGAGAGAGAGCGGGAGACGCAATGGAAGGAACCCTTTTTCCAAACAGACCAGCATTTCCAATCCAATCAGCAAAATCAACATCACAATCACCGAACCAACAAAGCTTGAAATTCAACACATGTACTCTCTATCTTCCTCCTTTACTACAGCAACCCCCCTTCTTTCCATCTTGATTACCTTCTTCAACACCTTCTTCACATCTCCTCTCCCATTAAATCATCCTTGACTTCCTCTGCTGTTATTTCTCCACACAATCAAGAAATGCTGAAAACCAATGCCATTGCAATTCCAAGACGGTGTGAAAACTGTGTGCAAGATGATTGTTCGCTTTATTTTTTGCCATTAAAGTGTAAGTTCATGCTCAACTTGATTTTAGAGCAGCCCAATTCTAGTTTGCATGTGTTCTTTGATTCTATCAAGTTTGATTTACTTCAAGATGTTGATTTGATTAGTCTCTTGAAAGGTCTGGACCTCTCGGGGAATTAGGAAAAGGCTATTTTGCTATGTGAATGGGTTGTTTTATATTTGGATATATCAGGTAATGATAAATTAGATAACCAGGTTATTGAATTGATAGTAAAGATTCTTGGTAGGGAGTCTCAGTATATGACTGCTTCAAAATTGTTTGATGTAATTCACTTTAAGGATTACAATCTTGATGTTTGAGCTTGGACTACCATTATACACTCTTATTCACGTACTGCGAAGTATGACAAGGCCATAAAATTGTTTAATTTTATAAAGGAAAAGGGATTGTCTCAAACTTTGGCTACTTACAATGTGATGTTGGACGTTTATGGGAAAAAGGGGCGATCTTGGGACATGATTTTAGAGCTTCTGGATGAGATGAGAAGTATGGGGCTTGAATTTGATGAGTTCACTTGTAGTACTGTGATTTCTACTAGTGGAAGAGAATGATTGTTACAGGAAGCAAATAACTTTTTTAACGGGCTGAAGGCTAAGAGGTATGTCCCTAGAACGGTTACGTACAAATCTCTGCTTCAAGTTTATGGAAAATCAGGGATTTACAATGAGGCTTTGAGTGTTCTGAAAGAAATGGAGGAAATCAATTGCCCTCCTGACTCAGTAACTTACAATGAGCTGGTTTTCTTAAGGAAGGAGCGGCATTGATTGGCACAATGACGCAGAAGGGTATTATGCCAAATGATGTTACTTATACAACTGTGATTGATGCCTATGGCAAAATGGGGAAGGAGAATGAGGCTTTAAGTTTGTTTAAGCTGATGAAGCAGACAGGTTGTGTTCCTAACGTGTGTATTTACAATGCTATTCTTGGGATGCTGGGGAAGAAGTCACACATAGAAGATATGATGGAAATCGTTTGCGACATGAAACTCAATGGGTGTGTGCCAAATCATGTTACTTGGAACGCTATGCTTACTATGTGTGGCAACAAAGGAATGCACAAATATGTGAATCGTGTGTTCCACGAGATGAGGAATTGTGGGTTTGAGCCTGATCGAGACACGTTTAATACTTTGATAAGTGCATATGGTAGGTGTGGCTCAGAAATCGATGTTGCAAAGATGTATGATGAAATGATAAAAGCTGGTTATACCCCATGTGTTACAACCTACAACGCCCTTCTGAATGCTCTGGCTCATAGAGGGGATTGGAAAGGCACAAAATCCATCATTTTGGACATGAGAAATAAGGTTTTCAAGCCGAATGAGACCTCGTACTCCTTGATGCTCCATGGTTACTCAAAGGGTGGACATGTAAGAGGCATTGAAAGCATTGCACACAAAATCTATGATGGCCATATATATCCTAGTTGGATGCTTTTGAGAACTCTTATTCTTGAAAATTTCAAGTGTAAATCAATTACGGGTATGGAGAGAGCATTTAAGGAATTCCTGAAGCATGGTTACAGACCGAATCTTGTGGTGTTCAATTCCATGCTTTCCATTTTTGCCAGAAATAGGATGTATGAACGTGCTTCGGAAATTCTGTATTTAATAAGAGAGAGTGGTTTGCAGCCGGATCTTGTCACCTATAACAACTTGATGGATATGTATGCCAGAGTCGGTAAATGTTGGAAAGCTCAAGAAATCCTCAATCGGCTACAAGAATCTGGTGGAAAGCCAGATCTCGTGTCTTATAATACCGTCATCAAAGGGTTCTGTAGGAAAGGTCTTATGGAGGATGCTATAAAGACTTTTTCAGAAGTGATAAGTAGAGGAATTCAGCCTTGCATTGTTACCTACAATACGTTCGTTGCTGGATTCTCAGAACGTGGATTGTTTACAGAAGCAAATGAAGTTATTAGTTTTATAATCCAGCACAACTGTAGACCAAATGAACTCATCTACACTACTATTATAGATGGTTATTGTAAGGCAAAACTGTACTAAGATGCCATGGATTTCTTGTCCAAAATTAGGGAAAAGGACACTTCTTGCAACGAGCAATCCTTATAAAGACTTGCATCCCGAGTTAGATAAAATATGGAGTCGTGATTTTGTGAAACTTCGTATCATTCATTTTGGAAGTAACTAGAGCTTCCAGGAGGTGAATGAGAGAACATGAGGAATTATGAGATGATGATTCTAAAGGAGTTTTGCTCAGAAACTGATTGTTTGAAGCTTCTAACCTGACACTGGCAAGTGTCTGTCGAATCATATTGTCCCGTGAGATGATATGAACAGCAAAATTGTGCTCAACAACTCTAGTTTATATAAGTTGTATCATATAAGGCTCGAGTTTTCCTGCTGACATTGTGTTGATTTTACTAGATGGGGACCGGCAAGAGGTTGTTGCTGTATGTAAACTTAGTTATTCTTTTGTTCCTTAATTTTGTCCATTTGAACCGATTATGAAACATAAAATATAGTATGTGTATTAGGTGTCTGTTTGTTTGTACCCTGTAGATTATTTTTTTGATATGTTACTCTGCTCATGGTAAATTTGACCAACGATGAAGACTCCACCATGTAATTGTCATCTATGTTGAAAATGATTATGGATAGTTATCTTTTAAGTTTTTGATTCTATAGTTTTTTCAAATCACACCCTACATGTATCATTCCCCACCTTCTTCCGAGTATTGGGAATCTACTCAGCAAATTAACATAAACGATGTTTGATAGAAAGATTTCTTACAGAACTACAAAATTAATCCCCAACATGTCATCAGCCTAAGTATTCGCTGAGCCTTACTCGTCACTTGATCTAAAGTGCAAAGGAAAACTTTTGGCAAGACCCCCAAACATTAAAATTTTCCCACCACCGTAAACAGATAACGTGTAGCCCAAATGTGAAGTTGGAGTCCACCATACTGGTATCTCTCTCCTTACAAGTTTCTCGATCGAAAGATCAAGCAAGAAAGTGTCGCTCAGACGCACTCCAGAATCAGCACAACCGCCAGAGACTTATTAGCTTGGTCCTATGTGGGTACAGGAGTTGTGCCAAGATCTAGGAAGTGGTGGAAATAAACTGGAGATTTCTCTCCAAGCAGGATGTCTTGCATCCAAATCGGGCACAAATACATCATTGATTTAGCCTTGCCTCCTGCAGTCCCTAAACAAAACAAGATAAGACCCATTCACATAAGAAAGGAGGTGGGGATCTCACTTTCACATGCTGCAACTCTGAGTTCAGGTCCAAAACAATTGAATCATTCATGGGTTGTCGAGTTTGATACATCAACATTCTACTCAATATCCTTGTACGAGTGCACAATCACTACACGAGATGAACCTAGATTCGGTGAATTGAAGTTGGCCTTAAGGGTAAGAGGACTTCTAGTTACTACACATGATTATACTGACGTGCTCCTGCCGGTTGCTAGAATGACACAAGCCAGCAGCACATCATGAACCTGCTAGTTACCCCAAACCAGGTGATGCGTAAGGCTTTTCCTCAAACATTAACCAACGTTGCCAAGGATTGGTTTTCAACCTTAGAGCCTAATTCCATAGCCTCATTCTTGGATCTAGCCAACAAGTTCTCTACCTTCTTCCCCAGCAGTAAGAAAATTTTAAAAATAGTAGCTTCCCTCATGCAACTTTGCCAAGGGCAAAATGAGACACTTCGCAATTTCATAACAAGGTTTAACAAAGAAAGACTTCAGATCCCAGACCTTCCTATCACAGCTACAGTCTCAGCTTTAACATATGCTATAAGATGTGAAGCGTTTAAGATGTCTCTATCAAAGACCCCTCCACCGTCAGTAACCGACCTATTTACCCGAGCTAAGAAGTACGTCAACATGGAAGATACTATGTTCCCAAGGAAAGATGTCACACCGCCAACTAAGCCAGAGCATAAAGGGCTGCATGAGTTTAATTTACATCAAGATCAGGTACGACAAGTCATGATAATCCTTCAGCAGTTTTTACTTTCCTGTATACAATAAGGTCTAACATTTTGATGGAGATCAAAGATATGAAAGAGCTCAAATGGCCATCAAGGATGAAGTCCTATCTTGAGTCTGGGGTTACGAACAAGTATTGTAAGTTTCATCGAGACCACAGGCACACGACTGAGGGCTGCTTTTCTCTAAAGTGAGAAATTGAAGCTCTCATCAAGAGGAAATTTTTGGGCGCCTATGTAAGCTACAACAAGCAATCAAGGAATAATCAAAATAAGGACAAAGCCGTTGGAGATCAGGGAAATCAACAACGAACAACTGGTACAATTAATATCATCATCGGAGGTACAACCTCAGGAGGAGACTCGAGTAATGAACTCAAACTATACGCTAGGCCGTATCTAGCAGTTTCAAGTATAGACCTTGATAGAATGGAAAACATAACTTTCGGACCAGGGGACTCAGAAGGAGTGTCATTCCCTTATGATGACGTCTTTGTCATATCAGCAATCATAGCTAACTTTGAAGTAAAGAGAGTTCTTGTGGATAATAGAAGTGCGCCAATATATTGTCCCATGAAGCATTCCTTCAGATGGGTATATCAACCAAACAACTCAAGCAGATTAGAGTTCTCCTTCAAGGGTTCGACAGTGGAGTCGTCACATCGGAAGGCATTACTGAATTACCTCTAACTTTGGGATCAGAAGGGAAACAGGTAACATGGTTCATAACTTTCCATGTAGTCCGAGCTCCAATGGCCTATAATGCCATACTTGGAAGGCCGCTGCTTAATGGGATAAAGGTTATTGTCTCAACTTTCCACTTGGCCATGAAATTTCCAACAAGTAATGGAATAGGGGTAGTTCGAGGAAACCAAAAGTGTGGCCAAAGAGTGCTACGTTTCTAGCGTTCGGGAAATCAAAACAGATGGATGCAGGTTTCAAAGCTCGAGCTCGAGCTTGAACATTGTGGGTGAATGGTTAATGTGGAAGAATTGTTAAAGGTTGAGCTCAAGTCTAGAAGGCAGGTCACCTTTGGAACGACGACAACCTAAAGCTCTATTGTGAGTAGTAGTCTCTATCCCCAGGTATTTAGGCTAGTTTTTGTCCTTAGTTTTCTTTTATAGTTCGGGCATGTGCGCCCATAAGTTTAGTTTGGTAGTTCGGGTTTGTGTTTCCCTTAGAAAGTTTACTTTTTAGTTTGGGAATGCACATCCTCTTTCATCATTTTATGATAGTTCATGGTTAAAAAAAGCTCGGACTGTAAAACCCTTGAGCACTTTATAATGATATAGGAATTTTCTTTTATACTAATGCTTCCTCTTGAAAATAATCATTTAGCGTAAGGCCCTACCCCATGCATGCAGCTAAATTAACTCTAACGTTTAGCATAAGGTTGTGCCCCGTGCATGCAGTTAAATCAACTCTAACATTTAGTATAA
>NW_019239952.1:150954-161476 GCF_002742605.1 Olea europaea var. sylvestris
GATCCGCCTATTAAACTAATAGCTCAATGGTACTTTAGAATGCAAGTATTAAAAAAGATTGAGGGCTTCTGTGTAAATTTATACAGAGAGACAAACATCCCACGCCTGTCTGGAATCCTTTACTTTTCTCCCCTAATTCCCGAAAATGACCCCCACTTTCCTGATAATTACTTCTCTCTCCCTCTATCACTCTCTCTTACTAAACCCCTTCTCCACTCTCACTTGTGTACTTTTTCTTCTTCTATACACACAGACCAACCTTCTTCCGATCTACGCAAAGTACCAGTTTCTCTTGTTCCATACGCCATTTTCACTGAGAGAAAAAGTTAAGTCGAAGGGAATTTATTTAGTTTTTGTTAATTAATTAAATAAAAATGCCGATCAAGAGTGAAACGACGCCGCCTCCGAGAATCGGGAAGATCGGGCCGTACACTGTATTCGTGACACCTCCGCCCACACCCAATCCGAGTGTGAAACCGGATTCTCCCAAAAAAACCGTTGACGTTCCGGTTCAGGTCCAGACGCCGGTTAAAAAAGTTATACAGCCTCCTCCTCCGGTTATGGCTCCACCAGTGCAGTACTGCGAAGATAAGTCTGTCTTTGCTTTCTTCTGGGACGCCGTGTCCAAGGTCCAAAGCGGTATGGTTTAAAAGACCGCCTTCTTTCTAGTATTTTAAGTTTTTATAGTAATAAATTATTTTGTTCTATTTCTACAGATTTGTAAACATAGGTGAGTATAATTATTATTTTCAGGAATGCTTAATTATAAAGAAATCAACATTCCAAATTTAATTAATAATTTTTGTAGCTCATGCGCGTTTGGATGAGCACGTCGCTCATTGGTTTGGCTTGAATCAGTCCAAGTATCAATGGGCATTGGATGATTACTGCGAAAGAAATGGAAAGGTGAGTTTTTGTTCCTTCTTTATTATTTTTAGTTTTGAAAAGTTAATGTTATTTTCTGATTCTTTCATGATAACTTACTGTATATTATGGTTCAATGCATGATATTCTTGAGTCATTTCCAAAATTGAAGAGTTACTTGAGGCCATAATTATGCATTTACTGATCAAAGTTTCAGTATGCAGCTCGCTTGAGACATTATTTTTGTTGCCAAAAGGGAGAAAATCGTTGAAACATTTCCTGTTATGGGAATTGGATTCCTGTGGAAAATGAATTAGACAAATGATGTTTCCTTACAGCTTTTTCTATAACCCAACTTACAAAAATTAAAGGGCTTGGGTTTCTACTAAATTGCAACTTCATTGCTTATACAGGACTTGAGTGCAGAGTAGAACAATGAGATGTACTGGTATCATTAGGTTCCCTGTTCGGTGGAAAAATAAGTGTTATCCGTGGGATAAGTAGAAATAAAACTTACAATGTAATGTATTAAATGCCTCACATGCTTCTATACCCGTATTCATGTTAGTTGCTTTTGTGGATAAAATTTTTAATTTGGATATTTTTTCCTTATTCATCAACAAAAACAATCCATATGGAGAAGTGTGTCACTCTACTTGAAGGGTTAAATTCGTAAGAGGAAAATTCCATATAGCATGGCAGCAGTAATGGTAATAGCTGTGTTTTTGACAAATAAAAAGTCTATTGACGAGCTTTCGTTGTGAAATAGTTTGCTTGCATACAGGATTAGACGAGCTTGATCATTTTGACTTTACACGAAATTTTGTTGGAACAAGGCTTGCTTGTGTATTTTCAGGCAAACATGTAAGAAGATGGGGAGAGTAGAATATGGACTAATGTGGTGCCCAACGGAATAGGATTTTCTAGTTAGTAGGGGTGTATCAAATGGACGACAAACATTGGTTAAAAAGCTGTTTAAGCTTATGCCTCCTCAAATCCCCTCTCGAATGAAATTTTCATAGAAAGTCTCAAAGCTTAATCTTTAAGTGCATTTGTGAGGTTTGTCTTGCATGACAAACATTGTATAAAAAAGCTATTTGAGGGTTGGGCCTCAAATCCGGTCTCACTCTAGGCTTTCATAAAAAGTTTCAAAGCTTAATCTTTAAGCGCCATTTGTAAGGCTTGTTTTGCGCGAAAACATTTTGTTAGTTGCCCTAACTTTTTGGGCTATTTCTTTATAATCTCTAACGTTTTGTGGACCATTACATTTTCTTTTATCAGCATTTGCACGAAAAGGGAAGGGACAATTTATAATAACTGGTGGAGGGTGATGGATAAAGAATGAGAGGAAATTAATAGTGACAAGGAGCTTGATGTTGATGATAACCTTAAAGATCCTTTTTGACATTGATATAAGAGATTTTCTAAGTTGATCTAATTCTATTAGTACATTACAATTTTGATTCGTGATTGTTAATTTGATAACTTATTATTTGCTGCTTTATTAGTATATTTGTTTACAAGTTGGACTTTTAATTTTGTTAATTTGTTTTATTATGAATTTTTTAAGGTGGTTTATGATTTATCATGAGCATATTTTTGTATTTTTATATTCATTTGAATTATTTTATTGGTTTGTTTAAAGCTTATTCTTTACCTTATCTCTATGAAAACGATTCAATACCTGATTAAAGCCTTTTTAAATTATGGCATCCAAAAAGATCGTGTAGCTAACTTAAATTTTATGGGGAATAACTTAAACTTTGTGAGCATGTCCAGGTCCAGTGTTTACAGGGCATGAATGTATTACTGCAATTATTGAATTTGTGAATGTTCTTGGATTCTAATATTGCTGCTTGGAAATGGTCTCTCCAGTTATTTGACCATCCATATGAGTTGATCTAATATATGTGATACGTGCTGACTACAGAACCAAACAGAGGCAAAAGCACAAAATGGAATGCGAAATGTATAACGCAAGCAGGTACAATAATGTAACATTCTTGATTTATTTTTTATGGTTCAGAGTGGAGAAAAATGGTTGTCAGTCAGTAGTATTTGGAATGTTGTATGTGGATTCTATCATATTTCAGGGTATCTTTCAAGCAAGGACACCTGTTTAAGCTCGAGTCGGTGGCATCCACAGTTGGAGTATGAATAACGTGTGCTAATGCATGAAGGAAGCTCTTGTCAAATGTACTAGTTTTGATTTTTATTTTATTTTTTCTTTTTTTTGGTTGTTATGATACTACTGCGGCTGATATCATGTTATATTTAATGCTGTAGCCCTGTGTAGTTTTATCTCAAGTCTGCAAAGAGCTTTTTGATAACCCTTATATAGAAGTGCCTAATTCTATTTGGTACCTTTTTATTTTGATACTTGCAAGCATCTGGGTGTTATTGGATGCTATCTTTTCACCATTTTGGTATGTTTACGAGGATTATTAGTCAGTTTTTGGAATATTAAAAAAGTTCCATTTTAGTGTTCTACCATCTAATTTTACGTTTGAAACATGAACTTTCGGGTTTTTGCATAGACCCTTGCCTTTCGAAGGCATGAACAGGGGATTGTTGTGAAATTCGAATGCTCTGGCTTCTACCTTCGGCCATTTGTCAGCACGATAATGGCTGCTTCGCCATGGCTAAGAATAATAGCAGAGTGACCTCTTGGAGCAAGAGGTCCTGTGAGGATCCACGGACATTGGGTCATACAACATGACATGAAATCCATGGGCACTTCGATGGTTGCAATCACCACGATCTTTACATCCCTGACATTCTCACGTAAATTTGGTGTCCATTAATCACTTGAGACCATTGTTCCTGACTGACCTGAGATTCACTGCAAATCTTAATTGCCAACTTTAGTTGAATTTGAATGTTACTCAAATGTAGCATTGACACTATCAATCAGCTTGAATTTTAATTGACAGAAGCTATTTGGTTGCCTTGTGAACAATATGATAAACCCCCAATTAAATTTACAAGTCCAAGTCACAAGACGTCAAACGGCCAAGCAAGCACAGGGTGGGGAAGCCAACAACCTGCCAGCAGGGCTTAATGGGAATCTCTAGAAGGATGCTGAGTCATTAAATTTTTTAGGGTCTGTCAGTTTGTTAGAGTTGGTTGGGAAAGGGGTATAAATAAACATGTAAGGGGAGGCGAAGGGATACGGAAGAAATCAAGAAATAGGGGAATGGAGAGTCAATTTCCATTAAGTTCTCTTTTACACTATTTGTTTCCTTTGAATCTATTCTACAGAAAATTTCTACATAATTCATCTTATTCTCAGTGGTGGTATTTTTTTTTTTTTATTATTTTTTTATTATTATTTTTTTTTTTTTTTTTTTTTTATTATTTTTTTATTATTATTTTTTTTTTTTTTGTTTTTTAACAAAATTTGGGCTGAATTTCGGATTTTACCCTACCAAAGAGGTATCAGAGCAATTGATCCAACCTCTACAATCACAACCCTTCCAGATCGTGTTGAGTCATTAGAACAGCAGGTAGCAGCTAACCAGCACTTCAGGCCGGCATCGGCAGCATGAGGCATGAATTTCATCAATTGCAAAATGAACTAATGGGCAAACTTGAACTGCTAATGAGGACGAGGGAGACCCATGAACGTGATAGGAAAGAAAAAGGTGTAGCCATCGAAAACTCTTCGGGCTTGTCACCAGTGATGGATGGTGCGCAAGCAAGTACAAAGGGGAGTCAAAGCAATGGAAGTGGGGTAGATAGTGGCTGGAGATTTGAATTGCACATCAGACGGTTGGATATGCCTGTGTTCAACGGGGATGACCCGGATGGATGGGTTTTTTGGGTCGATTGCTATTTCTAGAATGACAGATGAAGAAAAGAGGGATGCAGCTGCCGTTTGCCTGGATGGGGATGCCTTAGCCTTGTTTCCATAGGAGGAGCGTCGGCGGAATATGAAAATTTGGGAGAAGTTGAAGGTCAAATTGTTGCATCAGTTCCGATCGACACAAGAGGGTTCACTATGTGCGCAATTTCTGACCCTCCATCAAACGACCACCGTTAAAGAGTATCGTCAACAATTTGAGAAGCTTGCATCGTCGCTGTAAAACATCTCCAAGGATGTATTGGAGTGCAATTTCATAAATGGTCTCAGCCCTCGTATTAAAGCTGAGGTCCAATTGTTGAAATCAGTATGCCTGGAACAAATAATGGACCTGACCCAACGAGTGGAAGAGAGAGATGCTATCATAACCCTCAGCCCAAGTGCATCCAACCCAAACGGGTTGAAAGGAGCCTAGAGGAGTCTTAGCCCACAAAATTCCCAAGCCTCTATAAACTTCCTGAGACAAACTGTGCTCGTCAA
Source organism: Olea europaea var. sylvestris (assembly GCF_002742605.1). Taxonomy (NCBI): domain Eukaryota; kingdom Viridiplantae; phylum Streptophyta; class Magnoliopsida; order Lamiales; family Oleaceae; genus Olea; species Olea europaea. The sequence continues at coordinate 156,161 of NW_019239952.1, forward strand.
TCCTACTCGTCGAAACCCATCAACACCTTCAAGCGATTGATAGACGTTGAACTCCAGGCAGAGAGGGAGAAAGGGCTATGTATAGGTATGACGAAAGGTTCACCATTGGACATCGCTGTAGGAATAAGGAGCTACAAGTGATGGTAATTAGGGAGAATGAAGAAGAGGATCCCGTAGGTGGGACGAACCAGGTTTAGGGGGCATTGAGTGTGGCCATGTCAACGAGCAAACAGGTGGCACCAGCGGCGAAGTGATGAGATTGGGAGCACCTATCGAACTATCCATCAATTCGATGGTTGTCTCACCACTCTAGAAACAATAAAAATTAGAGGGAGCATTGGCAACAGAGGTGTGATTGTACTAATTGATTGTGGGGCCTCACATAATTTTCTTTGAAGAGGCGGTTCAGCAATTAGGACTATCGCTATCCAACACCACCGGATATGGAGTTATAATGGGCATGGGGCTAACGATTAAAGAAGAAGCAATCCATAAGGGAGTGAAGCTACAACTTCAGAATGTGATGATAGAAGATGACTTTTTGCTATTGGAATTAAGCAGTCAGACATCATTCTCGGGATGCAATGGTTGCGCGAGTTAGGAGAAATGCAAGTCAATTGGCAAACTCTGACAATGACCTTTACCGTAGCTGGAGCACGGTAACATTGAAGAGGGATCCCAGTCTGAGTAGAACTTCGGTGTCTATGACATCGATGTTAAAAGCGCTTAAAGCCCATGGTGAAAGGGTGTTGCTGGAGTTGGGAAACATTACGGTACAAGCCAATCCAATTTACTCGGAAACCCCAGAACTGATCACTAAGGTACTGGAAGAATTTCATCAAGTCTTTGAGATGCCTAACTGTCCTCCTCCCCTGAGAAAACACGATCATGCTATTAATCTACAGCCCAGGACATCCCTAGTAAGTGTGAGACCTTACCGATATCTTCATTTTCAGAAGAGTGAGATTGAGAGACTAGTTCAGGAAATGTTAGCAGCAAGTTTAATTCAGTAGAGTGTTAGTCCGTTCTCGAGCCCAATTTTGTTAGTTAAGAAGAAGGATGGGAGCTGCAGGTTCTATGTGAACTATCGGGCTTTGAACAAAGTGACAATTCCTGATAAGTATCCAATGCCAGTACTTGACGAATTGCTTAATGAGCTTGGGGGTGCTACCATATTCTCCAAGATAGATGGTATCACCAAATTAGGGTGAAGCCAGAAGATGTACCGAAGACGACGTTTAGAACCCATGAGGGACATTATGAATTTCTCATCATGCATTTTGGGCTGACAGACACTCCGACAGCCTTTCAATCGCTCATGAATGAGATTTTTAGGGGTTACTTACGGAAGTTCGTGTTGGTGTTTTTTGATGACATTCTTGTTTACAGTCGCACAACTGAGAAGCATAGAGATCATTTGAGAACAGTGATGTAGGTGTTGGCCGACAACCATCGATATGCTAATGAGAAGAAGTGTCGGTTCGATCAACGGGAATTGGAGTATTTGGGGCATGTTATTTCAGCTTCTGGGATAGCGGTGGATAAATCTAAAGTGATAGCTATGAGGGATTGGCCGAGGCAGACAACGATCAAGAAATTAAGGGGATTTTTAGGACTCACGGGATATTATCGTCGGTTTGTGAAATCATGTGGGAGCATAGCTTGGCCCTTGACGCAACAGTTAATAAAAAGACAGCTTTGCATGGATGGAAGAGGCAAAGGAAGTGTTCATAAAATTGAAAAATGCCATGATAACTATGCCAATTCTAGGATTGCCCAACTTCACACAGCCGTTATGGTAGAAATTGATGCCTCCGGGTATGCAGTACAGGTAGTTCTCATGCAAAACAGGAGACCCATTGCGTACTTCAGTCAGACACTCCCTCCACGGGCTCAGCATAAGTCAATATATGAAAGGGAACTCATGGCCATCATATTAGCAATACTGAAATGGATGCATTATTTGTTAGGCAGATTTGTGGTGTAACCTGACCAACGAAGCCTTAAATTCTTGCTGGAACAAAGGGAGGTGAACCAGGAATACCAAAAATGGCTGGCTAAACTTTTGGGGTTCGATTTTGACATCGAGTATAAGGCTGGTTTGGAAAATAAAGCAACAGATGCACTTTCTAGGGTGGACGCTACAGCAACATTATTGGTCCTAATTATGTCTCATACCCTGAAATTAACAGCGATCGAGAAGGCAGTAGAAGACAATACTGATCTGGGACGGGTGCTAAAGTCCCTACAAAATAGTCAAACACATTTTCCTGGTTATTCCTTGTTACGGGACAACTTGATGTATAAGGGCAGACTTGTGCTACCAAGAGACTCATCGTTTGTACAAATAGCCTTACAAGAAAGACATGACAGCAAGGGAGGAGAGCATGGAGGTTTTCTGAAGATTTATTGAAAAGTGGCAAAGAACTTCTATTGGAAAGGCATGAGAAGGGACATCAAGGCATATGTAGCCGCGTGTGAAATTTGTTAGCAACACAAGTATTCCGCCCTGGCACCGACGAGACTGCTCCAATCGCTACCTGTTCCTGACAAAGTATGGGAGGATATTTCGATGGATTTTGTGGAAGGGCTGCCAAAATCAGAAGGGTTTGATTCAATTTTCGTTGTAGTAGATTGTTTAAACAAATACACACATTTCATTGGCTTAAACACCCATTTTCAGCCCCATCAATTGCTGCAATTTTTGCTAAAGAAGTGTTTAAACTACATGGAATATCTCGTTCGATAGTTTCGGATCGAGATAAGGTGTTTGTGAGCCAATTTTGGAGTGAGCTTTTCAGATTGCATGAGACATCACTAAAGCATAGCTTGGCCTATCATCCACAAACCGATGGGCAAACGGAAGTGGTAAATAGGATAGTAGAGACATATCTACAGTGTTTTACTTCAATGAAACCAAAACAGTGGTATCAGTTTCTTTTTTGGGCCAAATACTCTTACAACACTTCTTATCATGTATCAGCACAACTCACCCCTTTTCGCATTCCATACGAATGCGACCCACCCTCGTTAATTCGCTAAGAGGTGGGTACCACAGCCATCTCATCCTTGGAACAACAAATGCCAGAACGAGATAGAGTTTTGGATGAATTAAAGATACACCTCCATAAAGCCCAGCAACAAATGAAGTTGGCGACTGACAAACATAGAAGAGATGTGGAATATGTGGTCGAAGACTGGGTTTATGTGAAAATGAGACCGTAAATCACTAGTGGTACGTCACAAGGGAAAGTTAGCCCCGATTTACTACTGACCGTTTGAGGTGTTAGCCAAGGTAAGAAAGATGGCCTATCGCCTCTCACTACCAGTTGCTGCTTGTGTCCATCCTGTTTTCCATTTTTCGCAACTAAGAAAGATGGAGGGAAACGCTCCAGTAACATCTTTCCTACCCCCCAACTCGATCAAGATTGGGAGTTACTTGTGGAACCAGAATTTGTCTTGGATTCAGACAGCCAAAACAAGGTACAACGGAAGCTATGGAGGTCCTGATTCAGTGGAAGGGTCTGTTGCCTATGGAAGCAACGTGGGAACCATTTGACTTAATAAACAAGTAATTTCCTTCTTTGAACCTTGCGGACAAGGTGACTGCATTGGGAGGAGGGGTATTTGATAAGCCCCCAATTAAATTTACATATACAAGACATCAAAAGGCCAAGCAAGCACAAGGTGGGGAAGCCAACAACCTGCCAGTAGGGCTCAATGGGAATCTCTAGAAGGATGCTGAGTCATTAAATTTGTTTGGGTCTGTTAGTCTGTTAGAGTTGGTTGGGAAAGGGATAAAAATAAACATTTAAGGGGAGGGAGGGGAGGGGATATGAAAGAAATCAAGTAAGAAATAGGGGAATGGAGATTCATAATTTCCATTAAGTTCTCTTTTACAGTATTTGTTTCCTTTTGAATCTATTCTACCCAAAGTTTCTACATAATTCGTCTTATTCTCAGTGTTCTTTTCTAATTCTGGGCTGAATTCCGGATTTCACCCTACCACAATATAGAAATATAAGTCACCAATGGTGAAACAGTATAACCAAGGAGCACATCCTTAATGCCCAAGGAGAACATGGAAAGTTGAAATGTGAAAGAGCAATGCTGTAAAAGAAGCAAAAAGCCACAGAAATCGTTTGCCTCAATTATGAATAATCTATCGAAACAAGAAAGTAGCAAATGATTTTCAGTTCAGCACAACAATGAGATCCAAGTAGGTGCAGATAGATTCAGTGTCACATATAACAATATAGTATAACAAGAAGAATTTATGCCAAATGATCTTATTGACAACTAATGAACATGTCACGCACGAGCCATACTCATAAATAACACAACCCTCGTGTTGACTCACGTTAACAACTGTCTGCAAAGGGGCAAATTATATTAAACATATACTGCGTCTTGGGTGTTACTTATATGCAAACATAGTCACTAGCAATAAAATACACAAAATTGGAGATAAAGTGAAAGAATAACGAAACTAATAAAGATAACCTTTGTACATTGTGTTGGAGTCACTGAACAACTCTAGACAGCAGGTATGTTGGAAAAGGAGAACTCTTTGTATCCTATGTATGCATAGTATGAAATCCGTGTATAATAGAATCCAGGAATGAACAGAATTCCACCCAGTATGGCGAAGAATAGCCCTACAAATACATTATTAAATAAAAAAATGTAATATTTGATAAGAGAGTGGAATTATGCTAAGGAGAAAATGCCTTAGCGGGCTGCTTGGGGAATCTTACATAGAGATTGTAAAAAACACTCATTCACAAGAGCAATGTAATACCAGTAAAACATATTGGAAGTCATGTAGAATAAATTAACATAACCAAAAAATATTTGAATTTTTAAATAAGCTTAGCATCTGATCTCCTCTCGATTATAAGAAAGAACCAGACACACAATGTTAAAATCTATAAATGATCTATTAGAATCCAATGTATTAAACTTTGTCGAGGTTAGACGACACCTTCATTTACAGGTAATTCTTCATTTCACTGACAAAGTCCTAATACTGCACATGTATATCCATTAACAAAAGGAATCATTTTTTTTTTCTCCACTTAACAAGATCAATTTCGAGACTGCAGTATAAAATGTACCCTTTATATCTTATGTATCACTAAAAAAGCCCCCACAAATAGATCACCAGAAACAGAACAGCTTCAAGTTGCCGAGAAGGTGGGTGAACGGGAAAAATAAAATGAAGTAATACCCGAAAAGGCAATAATATGCGAAGATTCTGGCATTATGCAGTAAAATACTAATTAATTTTTAACGTGGTCCCCCCCCCCCCCTCTC
>NW_019239952.1:161498-191784 GCF_002742605.1 Olea europaea var. sylvestris
GGGGCCCCCCCCCCCCCCTCTCTTTATCTCAGTTATATCTGGAAATTAATTAATCACACGAGCATTGTATATAACTACAACGCCGAAACCGTTGCCTTGAAGCCAAAAAACCCACAAAATGAAACCTAATTAAAACAGTACAAATTAAAATTGCAAAATTAAACAAGTATGAAGTGGGTGAATGGAAATTAAGGGAGGCAGCGGGAAGTAAAATGGGGAAATTTAATTTAAGTTATTACCGTGGGCTGAATCGCCACCGACTTTGTTGATGGCCATGGCAATGCCGATCACGATTCCGATGGCGCCAAAGACGAAAAGCGAGATAGCGAGTGCGATCTCCTTGATTGGCGGCTTGTTGCTCACTGTGTACGAGGATTCCATCATTATGTCCTCGTCCGATATCGAGAACGCGTGATCCACGTAGGCCATGTTTTCTCTTTCTTTGTTTCGATTTTTAGGAATTTTTATCCTTCTGTATTTCTTGTATGAAACTAGGGAGAAACGTGTGAATAAGAATTTGGTATCTGGGATGCTATGCGCCGAGATGAAGAAGAGGAGTAGATGATACGAGCTGAGTTTCTTGAGTAAGGAGCAAAAGAGCAATGCTAGGAGTGACGCGTTGTACAAGTTAGGTGGGACTTGACGTTAGAATTGAGTTAAATGTTACATTATTCATTCAACTTTAAATTGTTCTTAGTAGAAATTAAATTTTAACATGTTGCACGTTGTCCTTAACTTATCATGTTTCATAAGACTGTGACTTTAAAATGCTTCTGAGTGGTATTGAATTTTAACACATTGCATTCAACTCACAACCATATTTCATTAATCAGCGAACTTAAAATATTTTCGTGTAATCACTAAACTTCATAAATTCATAATGTTTTAGAATAAAGTTGATTTTCTATGAGACTCTCGATCTAAGATGAAAATAAAATAATAACAAGACTCTCAATATAAGATGAAAATAAAATAAATAATAACAAGACTCTCTATCTAAGATGAAACTACTAATATTGGTCAAAAAGATATAATTTGTTTAGTCATCAAAAAGTTATGTTCAAGGGAATACAAGAATGCTAACTTCAAATTGACATAAATCTTAATTTAGATTATAATCTTCCTTTATGTAGAGAAATAATTTCTTTATTTCGATAAGATCGTAAAACCCAATCAAGAAAATAAAAATTTATATCTCAAACAAATAGTGAAATTTTCGATTTAGAGTCTAAAATATCAATGAAGAACAAAAGATAATTTATAGAGTTGTTACAAAATAATTCAAGAGGAAACAATGATGACTTCTTCGTGTATGGTATTTTATACTCAAAGAATTAAAAAGTTGGATTCGGTGAGTAAAGTTCAGTGATCACTCAGAAACATTTTAAAGTTCAATAAATAAAGCGTGACATGTATAAGTTCAATAACTAATGGAACATGGTGAGTGAGTAATGAAGTATAATGTATTAAAACTCAATGACCACTCGATAATGTTTCAACGTTCATTGAGTAAAGACAAAGGTAAAAATTTGGTGACTAATGAAATATTTAACTCAAAAGTTGATTAGATTAAACTAAATTTATTAACTTAAAGCTCAATAATCAAACAAAAAACAACATGTGATATTCAAAACATTATTAGAGAAAATCAATTTTTAGTTAAAAAGTACATAAAATAGAAAATATTGACAATATTGGTTTTTTTTTTTAATAAATAAAATCAAGTTTTGATTCAAACAAACTCAAAAAATAAAAAATACAATTATACTTCAGTTAAGTGAAAATATTTAAAAACTTACCGTATTTCTTCGAATATTTTACATAATTTTCTTGGTAAATGATCATGCACTCAAATATATTTTGATGAAGGAAATTTTTACGTCTAAAAAAATCGAATTAAGAATATAATGTTATGTAAACCTTCCCTTTCTAAACACGAGGAACTCAAGGAAGTGTTGTAAGTTGTAACAAAATAACACAAAAAAGAAATACGCAAATAGGAGTAAAAATTAGAGAAGGGTTATTGGAGCATAACCCCTCGAAAACCCCCCAAAAATGAATAATTTTGAAATTGGATAATTGATGCAAAACTCTAAACCTTTGCCTTTATTGAGGAATGCCTCGTATCCTTTCAAATTGACGAAAACCCCTTAGATCAACTTTTAAGTATGGAATACGACATTCTCTTTTATTTTTGCAATAAAACCTTGTGAAATGACGAATATGCCATCATCTTTAAATAAAACAACATAAAAAGAAGAAGAAAAATAAAGAATTAATTGCAAAAATAGTCCTAATTTTTTTTTTGAAATGTACAAATGAGTCCCTAATAAATAAACAAAAATAAAAAATCTATTTCTCTCCCGTTTGCCCCATGTTCCTCCTACCAACAGAGATGGACAGCAGGGGATCTTCCGCACCTTAAAGATTATATAAGGGACTTTTCATCAATATGAAAGGATATGGGAGTAATCAGAAATAGGGATAAAGGTTAGAGGGATTTTGCGCCATATTACACATTAAACAACTAAAAGGTCATTTTTTTAAATGTTCGGAATGAATTTGGTAGAAAGTGTAAAAGTTGTGGACTGATTTACACAAATTTTTGAAAAGAGCAAAGAAAAAGGAAAAGGACAAGAAGGTAGTTGGGAAGTTAACCTATGCTCTTCCATAAAGAAGGTTAGAATCTTCACAAAACAAAAAAAGCCTTTCTACGCATTACAATAAAATTAAAAATTTACTTTGTTTACTTTCAAGGAGAAGATACCAAAATTAATTTAAAAATCAACTCTTTATATCCAACAAGCCAAATTTTTTGGTAGATTCTTACTTCATCCAGCACAAATAAGTTTTTCATTATAAATTGACAATTATAACATCCATATGCTGCTAGGTTTTCTTAAACAATATATTGTCGGTACTTTTCATCTTGAGATGGAGAATGCACCAAACCCCACTTAAAAGTACATTATATAAGTGAAAATGACTTCCACGAGGATGGAAGAAGACAATGGACCACTTTAAAAAGTAACTTTGTGTTTGATAAGTATGAAGACAAATGCAGGATTAGTTATTGATGAAGATTGAATTTGGATGATTTTAATTATAATTAGTTTAGTCTTTAATTAGGATTAGGATTCATAATTTTAATTAGATTAAGATTTTAATTCCTTTAGAGTTAATCGTTATCCTTAATTTAATTATTATCTAGATTTAGGCGAGTTTGATTTTTATCCAGATTTATCTATTGCTTTAAGTACGAATTATAAGTCTTATGGCAATAATATGGTGGAATTTGAATTGTTGAGAGCCCTTTAATTTCGTAGATTCTCATATATTTTTAAAAATTAATTCGTGTGCGAATCAAAAAGTTTAATGTCTAGATTTTTTTATTCAAGAATCAATAAAAACTAGAATATGATCGTATTTTGGTATTCGCTCAGACTCAACAAAATTTCGAATTTACGTTCGTCAATTTATTTCATAGCTTTAGCTGCGCTACATCAGTTATCCTTCAACCTTATCGAAACTTTTCTTAGAGCCCAATTTTCATTTTATGACTAGAAGCTTTTAATAATCCGATATAGTAATAAGAATTTCAAATTTCAAAATCCTAGAGAACACAATTCCTACATTTCAATGAATTTTTTCACGTAACGTGACAATGACAAACAAATAGTATGACGATAAGAAAGATACAATGATATAATAACACCACTTGATTGATCCCAAGGTTACTAGATCTGTCAATGGATTGAATTTTGATCCGTATACAATGAAATTAACGGAAAATGGATTTAGAACATCTGTTCGATCACCCGATCAAGATCCGAATCCGATATTCCGTTAATTAAATGGAGCAAATATGGATATAGGTCAATCCGATCCAATTTATTACAATAATATAATATATTTTATATATTATCGCGTAATTTATTACACATATTTTATTATTATTATTATTATTATTTTGAAACTTGTATTATACTTAAACATAATTTCCAAATAACTAATAATATTAGATAATAGTATAATGTTGTTAATTGAAATTTATGAAGAGATTTAATTTTTTCTTAATTAAAATAAGATAAAAATAATAATTAATTTATTTTATAAATTAAACAACCAAAGGAGCCAACATTGTAATTGCTTTCATTATTTTCAACTTATCACTTCCTACATTGGATACTCACTAGAATATCATAAAATTCTATAAATAAGTAGGCTAAGAATTGGGTAAAAAACTATCTTGGCCTTTTAATTTTAGGGTTAGAAGTTGGCTAAAATTTTTATTTTTCTAATTTTTTCAATTTCGAATCGAGTTATCGGATCGGATATCCGATAACATGACAGATCGAATATGGATTTAATAATCAAATATTCGTTGAATTATTGGATCGGATTGGATAAGATAATTTTTTAACGGATCATATCAGATTTGGGAAATCCAATCTATATCCGATCCATTTACAGCCCTATAGGTTACCACTAACTCAAACAAGGTTTCAATTTTCGAGTAGCATCAACGCAAGATGATCTTTTTCGCCAAGATAACAATTAAATTCTACTTAAGAATAATATAATTCTACTAAAAAGAAAACAATTCGAAGCATGCTTTAAGTACACCATTATTTATATCATCTTTGACAGCATTCTCACATCACACGAGTATACCTGGCAATTGAAATAATCGTGAGGCCCACCGCCCACTTGTACAAACTAAGTGTACACTCGGCATTTTTCAAACAATTATTGCTAATAGTTTCATCTTCTTTCCTTTCACAACCAAAGCTCGATGAAAATGATTTCCCAAACTGTCTCTATTCAGAACTTTCATCCTTGTTTCTGTGAACTTGTTAATTAATTAAACAATAATTAATTTGGAAACTTCTTCTTTTCCAAATTTTGGTCTTCATTAATTAAACTGATTATATTATTGAAATAATTTTAGGCTTATATCGAAAAATAAAAATAAAGTTTACATTTTTAATTCAGCCGTCCCGTAACAGTAGAAGAGAAGACGCGTAGTGTTTTGTCCTACGTTTAATGGCGCCTAACTGGAAATCCCACTCAAAATATTTACACATTGGACTCTCCGAAATCCTTCGCTTTCGAGTTTCGATTAATTCCATAATCTTCTTAATTCTATACACATTCTGGGACGGCTGTGCCTGAATGCAATACCTTTTTTTCTCCATTCTACGGAGAAAAAAAAGAAATTTGCTTATTGCTGTAGATATTGTTGAGGGAAATGCCTCGTTTAGAACTGGATGGTATGTACGGTGACCGGGTTTTTAGTTTTACACTGAATTATATTTATGTTTTACACTGTAAAGCAATCAGAAACGAAATTGAACGCGTGAAATATCAATTTTAGTGTTATTAATTTTTCAATTTTTGAATTGTTTTTAAAATTCTTAGATTAATCAGAGTATGGCCGAGGGAATGGAGAATTTATGTTTTCAACCTCAATGCTCATTGAGAATATGGTTTAGATTGCTGCTGGTGTTGTTTTATTAGAATGGGCCTTAATCCAAAAATATTTTCCAGTAATTTATCAATTATTCTTACATGAAAGATTTCCATAGCTGCATTGCTATTTCACACATAATAATAGGATCTTCAAATAACCATATGAAAATATCAAGGACTGTTCTTGGTTACAAGTGGATTAGATAGACATTAGTAAGAAAGGAAAAGAGGTTTAAATTTATTCCATTACATACTTTGATGCAATTGCTGCATTACTGGATGTCCTATTACCTTCTTCATAAAGATAAATTCTCCTATGTGGCTCTAACATTTTTACCTTGATGAAATGCAGTTTCAAGGAAATGGGATGTGAATGAAATTATCACTCCATCATCCTCGCTTGAAGAACAGAGCACCACGTCTAGTCAGCCTTCACTGGCTCTATTCTTTTTCCTGGGAGGGATAGTCATACTCCTCATTGCACTTATCCTGATATTTGTGTTCCGGAAAACTATTAAACCGGCAAAATTGAAAATGTTCATTCCTCGCACAATGAAGCAACCAGGTTGCAGTTTTGATGATGTAATAGCATCGTGAATTCTGCTGCATTACTTCATTAGGATCTAATTTTTTAATCTGTTGCAGTAGCGAAGGATGTCATAAGTGGAAATCTTCACACAATAAGCTATTATGATTTCCAGACACTGAAGAAGGCTACCAAAAATTTCCAAGAGAAGAACGTGCTTGGAAGAGGTGGATTCGGACCAGTTTTCATGGTAATGATGCAGAGCATAGTCCCTTTGTGAGATATTATTATTTCAAATAAAAAAATTTAAAATGTGGGTTAGACCTTTGAGGAGTTAGGAGTTGAACCTAATCTGAATCTTGAGTGCAATAAAAAGCGAGCATAAATTGGGAAAATGCAAAGCAGTACATAGATTATACTGGTTTGCCCTAAATGCGGAGCTAGTTCCACCTGCCTTTGCTTGTTTAACTGTTTTCACTTAAATCGATAGAGAGTAGTTTGCGAAAGAGATTTCAGACCTTTATGTTTTGTTTCTCATAGTGCAGAAAAATGATTCCCATAGATTCCTTTATATTAGGTTGCACACGATCCAACATTTGGGACCCTTGCGCACTACAGATTTCTGCAATTCATGTGAATAAATGACTATCCTTTCCATATTCTCATTGTATTTAGAATTAGAAAATGACCTCATTTGCATTAGAATGCATATTTTATTTATAATTACTCTTTCCATTTGATCGTTTAATAGGGGAAGTTAGAAGATGGGAGGTTGATTGCTGTAAAGAAGTTGTCACTTGACAAATCACAACAAGGAGAATCGGAATTTCTTGCCGAAGTGAGGTTGATCACTAGTATACAGCACAAGAACCTGGTTCGTCTTCTGGGGTGTTGCTCTGATGGAGCTCAGAGGCTACTAGTGTACGAATACATGAAGAATAGGAGTTTAGACCTCATCATATATGGTACCATTTATAGTTCTCTCTGAGTTGACCCATGTTACTCGAAACATGTTGTGCTGTGCTTGATCATGGGCTTTTTGAAGCTTATTGAAAGAAAATAAATAAATGGAGTTGAAAGAGAATTGGGCAGTCATAACTAATATTTGTATATAATACGTGTAATATATGATTATAACTGCTTAGAGACTGAACGACTGTTAGAGGGAGGGATGTGGGATTTTATTCATCAATATCTCTACCAAAACGATAATGTGGTTAGTGAACACTGTGAACCTTCCAACCTGAAGCCAATGTCATTTCCTTTTGAATTCATGCATATGTAGCTAGTGAAATAGAAGCATGATAATGTGTGAAATAAATGATTATTCTCGTCCTGAAGAACTTGAAGCCACAAGACAGTGCTGGACTTTGCACTTTATTTTCTATCCTTATAATAGTTTTCTGTTGATATCGATCCTACCCAGAGATAAATGAAAGCATAGTTCGCTAAATGATTAAATTCCTAAACAACTGTCTTGGGTTTTTGGTTTGATTATTGTGTGGTGCAGAGAAAAGTGGAACATATTTAAACTGGACAACTCGCTTCCAAATAATTCTTGGGATTGCTCGAGGGTTGCAATACCTGCACGAGGATTCACACATCAGGATTGTACACAGGGATATCAAAGCGAGCAACATTCTCCTGGATGACAAATTTCAACCTAGGATTGGAGATTTCGGCCTAGCCAGGTTTTTTCCTGAAGGTCAAGATTTTCTCAGCACTAGATTTGCTGGAACCTTGTAAGTGCTTTTCCTTGTGCAAGTAGAATACCACTCATACTCACAAAGAATGGTGATTAATATTCATGCCTCAAAAAAAAAGAAGTTTCTGAAGAACAAATAAATATATAACAGGAATAAGTTGGTATTTGATCACAATGCCCATAGTTTTTATCACCTGAATCATGTAAAGTTTCTCTTTCTTGGTTTATTTCTCTCAGTGTTCTTCCGTAAACTACAGATAAAAGAGCATGCCTTGAAAGTGTTTACAAATGGTGTGAATTATATATTGATAAAAATGAATGGTGGATAAGTGAGTAGTACTAATGAGTCTCTCAAAATGTATGGATAAAAAGTGGCTTGATTGTTTATAAATAGTTCATAAACATGAGCCAAACATAGGCTTAAAGTTTGGCTCTGTTTGCAAATTATAGAGCATATTGACTCAACTTTTAGATTCTCTTGGGAATGTGAAGGAGAAATGCCTATCTTCCAAAAAAGGTCAGAAAAGCTAATGCTTAATTTTAGAAGAACGCCAAGAACTTTATATATTGGGTCGAGGCTTGGAAAAATTTCTGCATATAGAAAGTATAAGAATTGAGTTCTTGTCAGTGATAAAGTTGAACATAAACTGAAAGAAAGATTAAGGAGTTAAAAGAATGTAAGTTTGTCAACATTTGTGACGCATCATCAATTGATTAGTTTAGTCTTCTAAGAGCTATGCTGACTATCACTTTTGGTTTCTCATAAAGCATCCATTGACGTTATAATTGAAATACATTGTGTTTGTGCAGAGGTTACACTGCGCCTGAGTATGCCATTAGAGGAGAATTGTCTGAAAAGGCCGACATATTCAGTTTTGGAGTATTGGTGCTTGAAATTATTAGCTGCAGGAAAAACACGGATCTTTCTCTGCCCTCAGAAATGCAATACCTCCCTGAATATGTAGGCTCTTTTGAAGACTTTCTAAACTTAGATTTGCTTTCTGATCACATAGTGAAATTCAAGTTTACTTATCTTTCTGCAATACATGCGTTACAAGGCCTGGAAGCTATATGAGCGGTCGAAGTTGGTCAATCTCATAGATCCAAGAATCCGAGACAGGTCTCTGGAGAAGGATGTTTTGCAGGCAATTCACGTGGCCTTCCTATGCCTTAAGCCTTGTGCGAATTTAAGGCCCCCAATGTCTGAGATTGTGGCAATGTTAACGTGCAAGGTAGATGTAGCTGGAAAACTTACTAGACCTGTCTTCTTGGATGGAAAACAAAGGAAAGACGAGAAGCTCTTGTGGGATTCTACTACAGAGCCTTCCCCATCTCCACTGAGCAGTGATTCCCCTTCATTTCCCTGGCCGCCAGGTAAAGATTTTAGTCTCTCAGACATAAGATCTTCCTAGGTAAATCATTAAAAAAAAAATAAAAAAAATAAAAAAAATCATCCTTGTGATTTCAGTGTATCTTGTAACATATGCACGAACCATTTTGTTCCTTTTTTGGTAGGATGAGCAGCTTTATTTCTTCATATTTTTCGCTTGGACAATTCATTTTCAGTAGAAGAAACTGGCAATCATTATTGCACATGAAACCTTATTGTTAAAACAAACTCAAATTGAATACGATTGTGTAATATTGTTACCTACACTTTTGAAGATTTACACAATAATTTCATTATCGAAGTTCAATTTCAACTTCAAGGATACATCTATTACGACCGGGGCTCAGTTTTGCCCCATTCTACACACCAAACATGCTTCAACACTCTTGCCCAATAATCTGTACTCCAATATTAGGAGGATTGGCCCTTGAAACCACGAAGAAGATAACATATTCATTCACATTAGCGGCCCTGAGCATAGGCGAAGTCGGCGATCGCCTAAAGCCCCGTTTTAGTGAGGGCCCCAAATTATGTAAAGTTAATTGGTTGGTTGAAGAAAAATGAAAATTATATTTATGAAATTCTGAAAATAGAATTATCATATACAAATATAAGAAACTAATAAAAATTGAAAAGTGCAATTGGCACAAAATGTCCCTACATTTCATGTCTATTGTGGAAAACGTCCATACCTTTTATTTTTTGGTATTTTTGCCCCTATTTCCACATTTCTTGACGCTGAACGTCAGTTTCACCAATTTTGGACAATTTTACCCTTCATTCAAATAAAACAAAAAGAAAGGAAAGGAAACAACAAATAACTAATTGCAATCACAATCCTCAATTTTTAAAAAATTACAAATGGCATCCAGTTTCTATTCCTTCTTCTTCGAGTGTGTGAAGGACACCATTTGACTCCAAAATTTGGCAAATGAGTGCTGTAATTTATAAAATTGAACAATTACCCAGTGTTTTTGGGCCTGAATTTGAGTTTTCCCAAGTTGATTCATAAGTTGGGACACATTAGACTCACGAATTGATGGAGGATTATCCTCTTCGCGCGACCGCACATTTCGTGAGGTCAAATCCAAAATTATTGCATTTGGCTGATGAATTGAAGCAATTAAATCCATATCTAGCATCGTTTGACCTTCAATTGCATGTCGATTGATGCAATTTGTAGATTGGAGTCGTGGAGGGATGCCAATTGAAAGGGGATTGGACCGATTTCTATTTATGTTACTATTTCTGGACGAACACCCATTTCAACGCCAAATTGAGGAAGCCTCCTATGCTCAGTAGATGCGCCATGATGAGTAGTGGTCGTCGGCGATCATGGGTCCCACCACCCTCACCAAAAAATGGCTTTATCGGCTGCGAGTTCGTTGACTCGAAAATTGGCTGTAGATCTCGATTTTCTAGGTTGTTTGCTATAATTGGAACATGTATGGATGCATCTTGGTGAGCTTGAGCAATCTATGGGTTGTATGGAACATGAGCATCCATGGATTTGGTCGAATTTGCAATAATATGATGCGTGAGAGGCAATTTTTGAGCAAAATTTGGCTCGATTTTGTTGGAATTTGGGCTGAAATTTGCATGGGGATATTAGGGTTGATGAGAAGATGGTGGTGGTGTTAAAATTTGGTGGCCTTGGTGCCGGAAATTGGGTTTCATGATTGTTGGCACCTATGCTGAAAAATTTATTGATGTGTGGATGCCATTTGTAATTCTTTAAAAATCGGGGGCTGTGGTTGCAATTAGTTATTTGTTGTTTCCTTTCTTTTCTTTTTTTTTTATTTAAATGGAGTGTAAAATTGTCCAAAATTGGTGAAAAGGACGTTCAATGCCAAGAAATGTGGAAATAAGGAAAAAAAAATGTCAAAAAATAAAAGGTAGAGACGTTTTCCACAATAGACATAAAAGGTAGGGACGTTTTATGTCAATTACCCAAATTGAAAATATAAAAATCTTTAAAATATATATATGGCAACAAATTTATCACTGACATTTATTTATCACAAACACTATTTTTCATATTTATAATTAAGTTAACACTTTATCTTCCAAACATTCATTTTCTTTTTTTAACCAAAGAGAATGTCTCTTTGTCTTTTCAAATTCTATTTTCGACAATCAACCACCATTATTTTTCCAACCCAACAAAATATAAATTATCTCTCTTTGAATTAAAATTTTGAAGATTCAATGCAATTTTGTTTGATCTCGCTCCATTGTTACAACCTTACATGTTTCTTTCTTTCTCTTTTATCTTCAAAACATATAGTACATAATATATAGATTGTTATTATATTATTTTATTTTAATCTCATAATAATAATATTTTTAGATGTTTGCTGAAAGTACTTTGAATTTAATAATTCTCTATCATTGTTCATATAAATACTTCTTATTTTAAGTTAATTTCTTATAAATTAATATAAAATTAGAAGTCCATTTGTATTTTATCACCATTTTCATTATTTTGTACACTATCTTTTGCAATTACATTCTCCAATTTTGTACATAGATCACTCAAATGTATATTCAATTTTATTTAAAATAGTTGCAGTGAGAAAATAATCATACAAATGAGCATACGCTTTTGCCATTGCATTGTAATTCTGTTTGCCAAAATTTGCTCGTAATTTGTATTGCTCGTTGAAATTTGGCATTTTGTTAATTTTATCTTCAAAATTTGGGGCATAGTTGTCTTTATAATTATATTAAGCCCCTGTTTGGCATCGATTAAAATATAGATTTTAATCTAAATCAAAATAACAATTAATTTTAATTACATATTTTATGGATTCCAAAACTTTATTTTCCAAATATGCAAGTGCTCATTCTTTCGAAAAATGGCCAAAATCCCTCATAAGTCACGACGAAGGGGAAAGTTCAATCCAAAACGGTCGCTACATTTTCAAAAAGTACTTATGGGCCCAAAACGGACACCGTGTGCAAAAGTTACGCTCAATTCTTTGTCCGTCGACTCTCCAAGCGTTCTAAATATGCAAGTGCTCATTCTTTCGAAAAATTGGCCAAAATCCCTCGCACGACACGACGAAGAGGTGTGTTCAATCCAAAATGGTCGCTACATTTCCAGAAAGTACTTATGGGCCAAAAACGGACACCGTGTGCAAAAGTTACGCTCAATCCTTCGAACGCGAACAATCCAGGCGCTACAAATATTCAGGTGCTCTTCTTTCGAAAAATGGCTGAAATCCCTCTTACGTCACGACGAAGTGCTGAGTTCAATCTAAAACGGTCGCTACATTTCCAAAAAGTACTTATGGGCCCAAAACGGATACCGTGTGCAAAAGATACGCTTTATTCTTCGTCCGTCGACTCTCCAAGCGTTCCAAATACACAAGTGCTCATTCTTTCGAAAAATGGCAATAATCCCTCGTACGTCACGATGAAGTGGTGAGTTCATTCCAAAACGGTCGCTACATTTCCAAAAAGTACTTATGGGCCCAAAACGGATACCGTGTGCAAAAGATACGCTTTATTCTTCGTCCGTCGACTCTCCAAGCGTTCCAAATACACAAGTGCTCATTCTTTCGAAAAATGGCCAAAATCCCTCGTACGTGACGATGAAGTGGTGAGTTCAATCCAAAACGGTCGCTACATTTCCAAAAAGTACTTATGGGCCCAAAACGGACACCGTGTGCAAAAGTTACGCTCAATTCTTCGTCTGTCGACCCTCAAAGCGTCCTAAATTTGCAAGTGCTCATTCTTTTGAAAAATGGCCAAAACCCCTCGTACGTCATGAGAAGTGGTGAGTTCCATCCAAAACCGTCGCTACATTTCCAAAAAGTACTTATGGGCCCAAAACGGACACGGTGGGCAAAAGTTACGCTCAATTCTTTGTCCGTCGACACTCCAAGTGTTCTAAATATGCAAGAGCTCATTCTTTCGAAAAATGGCCAAAATCCCTCATAAGTGACGACGAAGTGGTGAGTTCAATCGAAAACGGTCGCTACATTTTCAAAAAGTACTTATGGGCCCAAAACGGACACGGTGGGCAAAAGTTACGCTCAATTCTTTGTCCGTCGACACTCCAAGTGTTCTAAATATGCAAGAGCTCATTCTTTCGAAAAATGGCCAAAATCCCTCATAAGTGACGACGAAGTGGTGAGTTCAATCGAAAACGGTCGCTACATTTTCAAAAAGTACTTATGGGCCCAAAACGGACACGGTGGGCAAAAGTTACGCTCAATTCTTTGTCCGTCGACACTCCAAGTGTTCTAAATATGCAAGAGCTCATTCTTTCGAAAAATGGCCAAAATCCCTCATAAGTGACGACGAAGTGGTGAGTTCAATCGAAAACGGTCGCTACATTTTCAAAAAGTACTTATGGGCCCAAAACGGACACCGTGTGCAAAAGTTACGCTCAATTCTTTGTCCGTCGACACTCCAAGTGTTCTAAATATGCAAGAGCTCATTCTTTCGAAAAATGGCCAAAATCCCTCGTACGGCACGACGAAGAGGTGAGTTCAATCCAAAATGGTCGCTACATTTCCAGAAAGTACTTATGGGCCAAAAACGGACACCGTGTGCAAAAGTTACGCTCAATCCTTCGAACGCGAACAATCCAGGCACTACAAATATTCAGGTGCTCATTCTTTCGAAAAATGGCCGAAATCCCTCTTACGTCACGACGAAGTGCTGAGTTCAATCTAAAACGATCGCTACATTTCCAAAAAGTACTTATGGGCCCAAAACGGACACCGTGTGCAAAAGTTACGCTAACTTCTTCATCCGTCGACTCTCCAAGCATTCTAAATATGCAAGTGCTCATTCTTTCGAAAAATGGCAATAATCCCTTGTACGTCACGATGAAGTGGTGAGTTCATTCCAAAACGGTCGCTACATTTCCAAAAAGTACTTATGGGCCCAAAATGGACACCGTGTGAAAAAGTTACGAGTGCTCATTCTTTCAAAAAATGGCCGAAATCCCTCTTACGTCACGACGAAGTGCTGAGTTCAATCTAAATCGATCGCTACATTTCCAAAAAGTTCTTATGGGCCCAAAACGGATACCGTGTGCAAAAGATACGCTTAATTCTTCGTCCGTCGACTCTCCAAGCGTTCTAAATATGCAAGCGCTCATTCTTTCGAAAAATGGCCGAAATCCCTCTTACGTCACGACGAAGTGCTGAGTTCAATCTAAATCGATCGCTACATTTCCAAAAAGTTCTTATGGGCCCAAAACGGATACCGTGTGCAAAAGATACGCTTAATTCTTCGTCCGTCGACTCTCCAAGCGTTCTAAATATGCAAGCGCTCATTCTTTCGAAAAATGGCCGAAATCCCTCTTACGTCACGACGAAGTGCTGAGTTCAATCTAAATCGATCGCTACATTTCCAAAAAGTTCTTATGGGCCCAAAACGGATACCGTGTGCAAAAGATACGCTTAATTCTTCGTCCGTCGACTCTCCAAGCGTTCTAAATATGCAAGCGCTCATTCTTTCGAAAAATGGCCGAAATCCCTCTTACGTCACGACGAAGTGCTGAGTTCAATCTAAATCGATCGCTACATTTCCAAAAAGTTCTTATGGGCCCAAAACGGATACCGTGTGCAAAAGATACGCTTAATTCTTCGTCCGTCGACTCTCCAAGCGTTCTAAATATGCAAGCGCTCATTCTTTCGAAAAATGGCCGAAATCCCTCTTACGTCACGACGAAGTGCTGAGTTCAATCTAAATCGATCGCTACATTTCCAAAAAGTTCTTATGGGCCCAAAACGGATACCGTGTGCAAAAGATACGCTTAATTCTTCGTCCGTCGACTCTCCAAGCGTTCTAAATATGCAAGCGCTCATTCTTTCGAAAAATGGCCGAAATCCCTCTTACGTCACGACGAAGTGCTGAGTTCAATCTAAATCGATCGCTACATTTCCAAAAAGTTCTTATGGGCCCAAAACGGATACCGTGTGCAAAAGATACGCTTAATTCTTCGTCCGTCGACTCTCCAAGCGTTCTAAATATGCAAGCGCTCATTCTTTCGAAAAATGGCCGAAATCCCTCTTACGTCACGACGAAGTGCTGAGTTCAATCTAAATCGATCGCTACATTTCCAAAAAGTTCTTATGGGCCCAAAACGGATACCGTGTGCAAAAGATACGCTTAATTCTTCGTCCGTCGACTCTCCAAGCGTTCTAAATATGCAAGCGCTCATTCTTTCGAAAAATGGCCGAAATCCCTCTTACGTCACGACGAAGTGCTGAGTTCAATCTAAATCGATCGCTACATTTCCAAAAAGTTCTTATGGGCCCAAAACGGATACCGTGTGCAAAAGATACGCTTAATTCTTCGTCCGTCGACTCTCCAAGCGTTCTAAATATGCAAGCGCTCATTCTTTCGAAAAATGGCCGAAATCCCTCTTACGTCACGACGAAGTGCTGAGTTCAATCTAAATCGATCGCTACATTTCCAAAAAGTTCTTATGGGCCCAAAACGGATACCGTGTGCAAAAGATACGCTTAATTCTTCGTCCGTCGACTCTCCAAGCGTTCTAAATATGCAAGCGCTCATTCTTTCGAAAAATGGCCGAAATCCCTCTTACGTCACGACGAAGTGCTGAGTTCAATCTAAATCGATCGCTACATTTCCAAAAAGTTCTTATGGGCCCAAAACGGATACCGTGTGCAAAAGATACGCTTAATTCTTCGTCCGTCGACTCTCCAAGCGTTCTAAATATGCAAGCGCTCATTCTTTCGAAAAATGGCCGAAATCCCTCTTACGTCACGACGAAGTGCTGAGTTCAATCTAAATCGATCGCTACATTTCCAAAAAGTTCTTATGGGCCCAAAACGGATACCGTGTGCAAAAGATACGCTTAATTCTTCGTCCGTCGACTCTCCAAGCGTTCTAAATATGCAAGCGCTCATTCTTTCGAAAAATGGCCGAAATCCCTCTTACGTCACGACGAAGTGCTGAGTTCAATCTAAATCGATCGCTACATTTCCAAAAAGTTCTTATGGGCCCAAAACGGATACCGTGTGCAAAAGATACGCTTAATTCTTCGTCCGTCGACTCTCCAAGCGTTCTAAATATGCAAGCGCTCATTCTTTCGAAAAATGGCCGAAATCCCTCTTACGTCACGACGAAGTGCTGAGTTCAATCTAAATCGATCGCTACATTTCCAAAAAGTTCTTATGGGCCCAAAACGGATACCGTGTGCAAAAGATACGCTTAATTCTTCGTCCGTCGACTCTCCAAGCGTTCTAAATATGCAAGCGCTCATTCTTTCGAAAAATGGCCGAAATCCCTCTTACGTCACGACGAAGTGCTGAGTTCAATCTAAATCGATCGCTACATTTCCAAAAAGTTCTTATGGGCCCAAAACGGATACCGTGTGCAAAAGATACGCTTAATTCTTCGTCCGTCGACTCTCCAAGCGTTCTAAATATGCAAGCGCTCATTCTTTCGAAAAATGGCCGAAATCCCTCTTACGTCACGACGAAGTGCTGAGTTCAATCTAAATCGATCGCTACATTTCCAAAAAGTTCTTATGGGCCCAAAACGGATACCGTGTGCAAAAGATACGCTTAATTCTTCGTCCGTCGACTCTCCAAGCGTTCTAAATATGCAAGCGCTCATTCTTTCGAAAAATGGCCGAAATCCCTCTTACGTCACGACGAAGTGCTGAGTTCAATCTAAATCGATCGCTACATTTCCAAAAAGTTCTTATGGGCCCAAAACGGATACCGTGTGCAAAAGATACGCTTAATTCTTCGTCCGTCGACTCTCCAAGCGTTCTAAATATGCAAGCGCTCATTCTTTCGAAAAATGGCCGAAATCCCTCTTACGTCACGACGAAGTGCTGAGTTCAATCTAAATCGATCGCTACATTTCCAAAAAGTTCTTATGGGCCCAAAACGGATACCGTGTGCAAAAGATACGCTTAATTCTTCGTCCGCCGACTCTCCAAGCGTTCTCAATGTACATGCGCTCATTCCTTCGAAAAATGGCCAAAATCCCTCGTACGTCACGACAAAGTGGTGAGTTCAATCCAAAACGGTCGCTACATTTCCAAAAAGAACTTACGGGCCCAAAACGGACACTGTGTGCAAAAGTTATGATCAATTCTTCGTCCGTCGACTCTCCAAGTGTTCCAAATATGCAAGTGCTCATTCTTTCAAAAAATGGCCAAAATCCCTCATAAGTGACGACGAAGTGGTGAGTTCAATCCAAAACGGTCGCTACATTTCCAAAAAGAACTTACGGGCCCAAAACGGACACCGTGTGCAAAAGTTACGCTCAATTCTTTGTCCGTCGACTCTCCAAGCGTTCTAAATATGCAAGTGCTCATTCTTTCGAAAAATGGCCAAAATCCCTCGTACGGCACGACGAAGTGGTGAGTTCATTCCAAAACGGTCGCTACATTTCCAAAAAGTACTTATGGGCCCAAAACGGATACCGTGTGCAAAAGATAAGCTTAATTGTTCGTCCGTCGACTCTCCAAGCGTTCCAAATACGCAAGTGCTCATTCTTTCGAAAAATGGCCAAAATCCCTCGTACGTGACGACGAAGTGGTGAGTTCAATCCAAAACGGTCGCTACATTTCCAAAAAGTACTTATGGGCCCAAAACGGACACCGTGTGCAAAAGTTACGCTTAATTGTTCGTCCGTCGACTCTCCAAGCGTTCCAAATACGCAAGTGCTCATTCTTTCGAAAAATGGCCAAAATCCCTCGTACTTCACGACGAAGTGGAGAGT
Source organism: Olea europaea var. sylvestris (assembly GCF_002742605.1). Classification (NCBI taxonomy): domain Eukaryota; kingdom Viridiplantae; phylum Streptophyta; class Magnoliopsida; order Lamiales; family Oleaceae; genus Olea; species Olea europaea. The sequence goes on from NW_019239952.1 coordinate 179,319, forward strand.
TCAATCCAAAACGGTCGCTACATTTCCGAAAAGTACTTATGGGCCCAAAACGGACACCGTGTGCAAAAGTTACGCTTAATTGTTCGTCCGTCGACTCTCCAAGCGTTCCAAATACGCAAGTGCTCATTCTTTCGAAAAATGGCCAAAATCCCTCGTACTTCACGACGAAGTGGAGAGTTCAATCCAAAACGGTCGCTACATTTCCAAAAAGTACTTATCGGCCCAAAATGGACACCGTGTGAAAAAGTTACGCTCAATTCTTCGTACGCCGACTCTCCAAGTGATCCAAATACGCAAGTGCTCATTCTTTCAAAAAATAGTAAAAATCCCTCGTACTTCACGACGAAGTGGAGAGTTCAATCCAAAACGGTCGCTACATTTCCGAAAAGTACTTATGGGCCCAAAACGGACACCGTGCGCAAAAGATACGCTTAATTCTTCGTCCGCCGACTCTCCAAGCATTCCAAATACGCAAGTGCTCATTCTTTCGAAAAATGGCCAAAATCCCTCGTACGTGACGACGAAGTGGTGAGTTCAATCCAAAACGGTCGCTACATTTCCAAAAAGTACTTATGGGCCCAAAACGGAGACCGTGTGCAAAAGTTACGCTCAATTCTTCGTCCGTCGACCCTCAAAGCGTTCCAAATATGCAAGTGCTCATTCTTTTGAAAATTGGCCAAAACCCCTCGTACGTCATGACGAAGTGGTTAGTTCCATCCAAAACGGTCGCTACATTTCCAAAAAGTACTTATGGGCCCAAAACGGACACCGTGTACAAAAGTTACGCTCAATTCTTCGTCCGTCGACTCTCCAAGCGTTCTAAATATGCAAGTGCTCATTCTTTTGAAAATTGGCCAAAACCCCTCGTACGTCATGACGAAGTGGTGAGTTCCATCCAAACCGGTCGCTACATTTCCAAAAAGTACTTATGGGCCCAAAACGGACGCCGTGTGTAAAAGTTACGCTCAATTCTTTGTCCGTCGACTCTCCAAGCGTTCTAAATATGCAAGTGCTCATTCTTTCGAAAAATTGCCAAAATCTCTGGTACGGCATGACGAAGTGGTGAGTTCAATCCAAAATGGTCGCTACATTTCCAAAAAGTACTTACGGGCCCAAAACGGACACCGTGTACAAAAGTTACGCTAAATTCTTCGTCCGCCGACTCTCCAGGCGTTCTAAATATGCAAGTGCTCATTATTTCGAAAATGGCCAAAATCCCTCGTTCGTCATGACGAAGTGGTGAGTTCAATCCAAAACGGTCGCTACATTTCCAAAAAGTAAATATCGGCCCAAAACGGACACCGTTTGAAAAAGTTACGCTCAATTCTTCGTACGCCGACTCTCCAAGCGATTCAAATATGCAAGTGCTCATTCTTTCGAAAAGGGCCAAAATCCCTCGTTCGTCATGACGAAGTGGTGAGTTCAATCCAAAACGGTCGCTACATTTCCAAAAAGTACTTACGGGCCCAAAACGGACACCGTGCGCAAAAGTTACGCTCAATTCTTTGTCCGCCTACTCTCCAAGCATTCTAAATATGCAAGTGCTCATTCTTTCAAAAAATGGCCAAAATCCCTCGTATGTCACGACAAAGTAGTGAGTTCAATCCAAAACGGTCGCTACATTTCCAAAAACTACTTACGGGCCCAAAACGGACACCGTGTGCAAAAGTTATGCTCAATTCTTCGTCCGTCGACTCTCCAAGTGTTCCAAATATGCAAGTGCTCATTCTTTCGAAAAATGGCCAAAATCCCTCATAAGTGACGACGAAGTGGTGAGTTCAATCCAAAACGGTCGCAACATTTCCAAAAAGTACTTATGGGCCCAAAACGGACACCGTGTGCAAACGTTACGCTCAATTCTTTGTCCGTCGACTCTCCAAGCGTTCTAAATACGCAAGTGCTCATTCTTTCGAAAAATGACCAAAATCCCTCGTACGGCACGACGAAGAGGTGAGTTCAATCCAAAATGGTCTCTACATTTCCAGAAAGTACTTATGGGCCAAAAACGAACACCGTGTGCAAAAGTTACGCTCAATCCTTCGAACGCGAACAATCCAGGCGCTACAAATATTCAGGTGCTCATTCTTTCGAAAAATGGCCGAAATCCCTCTTACGTCACGACGAAGTGGTGAGTTCAATCTAAAACGGTCGCTACATTTCCAAAAAGTACTTGTGGGCCTAAAACGGACACCGTGTGCAAAAGTTACGTACAATTCTTCATCCGTCGACTCTCCAAGCATTTTAAATATGCAAGTGCTCATTCTTTCGAAAAATGGCAATAATCCCTCGTACGTCACGATGAAGTGGTGAGTTCATTCCAAAACGGTCACTACATTTCCAAAAAGTACTTATGGGCTCAAAACGGATATCGTGTGCAAAAGATACGCTTAATTCTTCGTCCGTCGACTCTCCAAGCGTTCCAAATACGCAAGTGCTCATTCTTTCGAAAAATGGCCAAAATCCCTTGTACGTGACGACGAAGTGGTGAGTTCAATCCAAAACGATCGCTACATTTCCAAAAAGTACTTATGGGCCTAAAACGGACACCGTCTGCAAAAGTTACGCACAATTCTTCATCCGTCGACTCTCCAAGCATTTAAAATATGCAAGTGCTCATTCTTTCGAAAAATGGCAATAATCCCTCGTACGTCACGATGAAGTGGTGAGTTCATTCCAAAACGGTCACTACATTTCCAAAAAGTACTTATGGGCTCAAAACGGATATCGTATGCAAAAGATATGCTTAATTCTTCGTCCGTCGACTCTCCAAGCGTTCCAAATACGCAAGTGCTCATTCTTTCGAAAAATGGCCAAAATCCCTCGTACGTGACGACGAAGTGGTGAGTTCAATCCAAAACGGTCGCTACATTTCCAAAAAGTACTTACGGGCCCAAAACGGACACCGTGTGCAAAAGTTATGATCAATTCTTCGTCCGTCGACTCTCCAAGTGTTCCAAATATGCAAGTGCTCATTCTTTCAAAAAATGGCCAAAATCCCTCATACGTGACGACGAAGTGGTGAGTTCAATCCAAAACGGTCGCTACATTTCCAAAAAGTACTTACGGGCCCAAAACGGACACCGTGTGCAAAAGTTATGATCAATTCTTCGTCCGTCGACTCTCCAAGTGTTCCAAATATGCAAGTGCTCATTCTTTCAAAAAATGGCCAAAATCCCTCATACGTGACGACGAAGTGGTGAGTTCAATCCAAAACGGTCGCTACATTTCCAAAAAGTACTTACGGGCCCAAAACGGACACCGTGTGCAAAAGTTATGATCAATTCTTCGTCCGTCGACTCTCCAAGTGTTCCAAATATGCAAGTGCTCATTCTTTCAAAAAATGGCCAAAATCCCTCATACGTGACGACGAAGTGGTGAGTTCAATCCAAAACGGTCGCTACATTTCCAAAAAGTACTTACGGGCCCAAAACGGACACCGTGTGCAAAAGTTATGATCAATTCTTCGTCCGTCGACTCTCCAAGTGTTCCAAATATGCAAGTGCTCATTCTTTCAAAAAATGGCCAAAATCCCTCATACGTGACGACGAAGTGGTGAGTTCAATCCAAAACGGTCGCTACATTTCCAAAAAGTACTTACGGGCCCAAAACGGACACCGTGTGCAAAAGTTATGATCAATTCTTCGTCCGTCGACTCTCCAAGTGTTCCAAATATGCAAGTGCTCATTCTTTCAAAAAATGGCCAAAATCCCTCATACGTGACGACGAAGTGGTGAGTTCAATCCAAAACGGTCGCTACATTTCCAAAAAGTACTTACGGGCCCAAAACGGACACCGTGTGCAAAAGTTATGATCAATTCTTCGTCCGTCGACTCTCCAAGTGTTCCAAATATGCAAGTGCTCATTCTTTCAAAAAATGGCCAAAATCCCTCATAAGTGACGACGAAGTGGTGAGTTCAATCCAAAACGGTCACTACATTTTCAAAAAGTACTTATGGGCCTAAAACGGACACCGTGTGCAAAAGTTACGCTCAATTCTTTGTCCGTCGACTCTCCAAGCGTCCTAAATATGCAAGTGCTCATTCTTTCAAAAAATGGCCAAAATCCCTCGTACGGCACGACGAAGTGGTGAGTTCATTCCAAAACGGTCGCTACATTTCCAAAAAGTACTTATGGGCACAAAACGGATACCGTGTGCAAAAGATAAGCTTAATTCTTCGTCCGTCGACTCTCCAAGCGTTCCAAATACGCAAGTGCTCATTCTTTCGAAAAATGGCCAAAATCCATCGTACGTGACGACGAAGTGGTGAGTTCAATCCAAAACGGTCGCTACATTTCCAAAAAGTACTTATCGGCCCAAAATGGACACCGTGTGAAAAAGTTACGCTCAATTCTTCGTACGCCGACTCTCCAAGTGATCCAAATACGCAAGTGCTCATTCTTTCGAAAAATAGCAAAAATCCCTCGTACTTCACGACGAAGTGGTGAGTTCAATCCAAAACGGTCGCTACATTTCCGAAAAGTACTTATGGGCCCAAAACGGACACCGTGCGCAAAAGTTACGCTCAATTCTTCGTCCGCCGACTCTCCAAGCATTCTAAATATGCTAGTACTCATTCTTTCGAAAAATGTCCAAAATCCCTCGTACACCACGACGAAGTGGTAAGTTCAATCCAAAACGGTCGCTACATTTCCAGAAAGTACTTATGGAACCAAAACGGACACCGTGTGCAAAAGTTACGCTAAATTCTTCGAACGCCGACCTCCCAAGCGTTCCAAATATGCAAGTGCTCATTCTTTTGAAAATTGGCCAAAACCCCTCATACGTCATGACGAAGTGGTTAGTTCCATCCAAAACGGTCGCTACATTTCCAAAAAGTACTTATGGGCCCAAAACGGTCACCGTGTGCAAAAGTTATGCTCAATTCTTCGTCCGTCGACTCTCCAAGTGTTCCAAATATGCAAGTGCTCATTCTTTTGAAAATTGGCCAAAACCCCTCATACGTCATGACGAAGTGGTTAGTTCCATCCAAAACGGTCGCTACATTTCCAAAAAGTACTTATGGGCCCAAAACGGACACCGTGTGCAAAAGTTACGCTCAATTCTTTGTCCGTCGACTCTCCAAGCGTTCTAAATATGCAAGTGCTCATTCTTTCGAAAAATCGCCAAAATCTCTCGTACAGCATGACGAAGTGGTGAGTTCAATCCAAAATGGTCGCTACATTTCCAAAAAGTACTTATGGGCCCAAAACGGACACCGTGTACAAAAGTTACGCTAAATTCTTCGTCCGCCGACTCTCCAGGCGTTCTAAATATGCAAGTGCTCATTATTTCAAAAATGGCCAAAATCCCTCATTCGACACGACGAAGTGGTGAGTTCAATCCAAAACGGTCGCTACATTTCGAAAAAGTAAATATCGGCCCAAAACGGACACCGTTTGAAAAAGTTACGCTCAATTCTTCGTACGCCGACTCTCCAAGCGTTCCAAATATGCAAGAGCTCGTAGTGAGTTCAATCCAAAACGGTCGCTACATTTCGAAAAAGTAAATATCGGCCCAAAACGGACACCGTGCGCAAAAGTTACGCTCAATTCTTCGTACGCCGACTCTCCAAGCGTTCCAAATATGCAAGAGCTCGTAGTGAGTTCAATCCAAAACGGTCGCTACATTTCGAAAAAGTAAATATCGGCCCAAAACGGACACCGTGCGCAAAAGTTACGCTCAATTCTTCGTACGCCGACTCTCCAAGCGTTCCAAATATGCAAGAGCTCGTAGTGAGTTCAATCCAAAACGGTCGCTACATTTCGAAAAAGTAAATATCGGCCCAAAACGGACACCGTGCGCAAAAGTTACGCTCAATTCTTCGTACGCCGACTCTCCAAGCGTTCCAAATATGCAAGAGCTCGTAGTGAGTTCAATCCAAAACGGTCGCTACATTTCGAAACAGTACTTATGGGCCCAAAACGGACACCGTGTGCAAAAGTTACGCTCAATTCTTTGTCCGTCGACTCTCCAAGCGTTCTAAATACGCAAGTGCTCATTCTTTCAAAAAATGACCAAAATCCCTCGTACGGCACGACGAAGAGGTGAGTTCAATCCAAAATGGTCGCTACATTTCCAGAAAGTACTTATGGGCCAAAAACGAACACCGTGTGCAAAAGTTACGCTCAATCCTTCAAACACGAACAATCCAGGCGCTACAAATATTCAGGTGCTCATTCTTTCGAAAAATGGCCGAAATCCCTCTTACGTCACGACGAAGTGCTGAGTTCAATCTAAAACGGTCGCTACATTTCCAAAAAGTACTTATGGGCCCAAAACGGACACGATGTCCAAAAGTTGCGCTCAATTCTTCATCCGTCGACTCTCCAAGCATTCTAAATATGCAAGTGCTCATTCTTTCAAAAAATGGCAATAATCTCTCGTACGTCACGATGAAGTGGTGAGTTCATTCCAAAACGGTCGCTACATTTCCAAAAAGTACTTATGGTCCCAAAACGGATACCATGTGCAAAAGATACGCTTAATTCTTCGTCCGTCGACTCTCCAAGCGTTCCAAATACGCAAGTGCTCATTCTTTTGAAAAATGGCCAAAATCCCTCGTACGTGACGACGAACTGGTGAGTTCAATCCAAAATGGTCGCTACATTTCCAAAAAGTACTTATGGGCCCAAAACGGACACCGTGTGCAAAAGTTACACTCAATTCTTCGTCCGTCGACCCTCAAAGCGTTCTAAATATGCAAGTGCTCATTCTTTTGAAAAATGGCCAAAACCCCTCGTACGTCATGAGAAGTGGTGAGTTCCATCCAAAACGGTCGCTACATTTCCAAAAAGTACTTATGGGCCCAAAACGGACACCGTGTGCAAAAGTTACGCTCAATTCTTCGTCCGCCGACTCTCCAAGCGTTCTAAATATGCAAGTGCTAATTCTTTCGAAAAATGGCCAAAATCCCTCGTTCGTCACGACGAAGTGGTGAGTTCAATTCAAAACGGTCACTATATTTCCAAAAAATACTTATGGGCCCAAGACGGACACCGTGTGCAAAAGTTACGCTCAATTCTTCGTACGCCGACTCTCCAAGCATTCCAAATATGCAAGTGCTCATTCTTTCAAAAAATGGCCAAAATCCCTCATACTTCACGACGAAGTGGTGAGTTCAATCCAAAAAGGTCGCTACATTTCCAAAAAGTACTAATGGGCCAAAAACGGACACCGTGTGCAAAAGTTACGCTCAATTCTTTGTCCGTCGACTCTCCAAGCGTTCTAAATATGCAAGTGCTCATTCTTCCCAAAAATGGCCAAAATCCCTCGTACAGGATGACGAAGTGGTGAGTTCAATCCAAAATGGTTGCTACATTTCGAAAAAGTACTAATGGGCCCAAAACGGAAACCGTGTGCAAAAGTTACGCTAAATTCTTCGTCCGCCGACTCTTAAGGCGTTCTAAATATGCAAGTGCTCATTATTTCGAAAAATGGCCAAAATCCCTCGTTCGTCACGACGAAGTGGTGAGTTCAATCCAAAACGGTCGTTACATTTCCAAAAAGGACTTATCGGCCCAAAACGGACACCGTGTGCAAAAGTTACGCTCAATTCTTCGTACGTCGACTCTCCAAGCATTCCAAATATGCAAGTGCTCATTCTTTCGAAAAATGGCCAAAATCCCTCGTACAGCACGACGAAGTGGTGAGTTCAATGCAAAATGGTCGCTACATCTCGAAAAAGTACTTATGGGCCTAAAACGGAAACCGTGTGCAAAAGTTACGCTAAATTCTTCATCTGCCGACTCTCAAGGCGTTCTAAATATGCAAGTGCTCATTATTTTGAAAAATGGCCAAAATCCCTCATTCGTCACGATGAAGTGGTGAGTTCAATTCAAAACGGTCGCTACATTTCCAAAAAGTACTTATCGGCCCAAAACGGACACCGTGTGCAAAAGTTACGCTCAATTCTTCGTACGCCGACTCTCCAAGCATTCCAAATATGCAAGTGCTCATTCTTTCGAAAAATGGCCAAAATCCCTTGACTTCACGACGAAGTGGTGAGTTCAATCCAAAAAGGTCGCTACATTTCCAAAAAGTACTTATGGGCCCAAAACGGACACCGATCGCAAAAGTTACGCTCAATTCTTCGTCCGCCGACTCTCCAAGCTTTCTAAATATGCTAGTGCTCATTCTTTCGAAAAATGGCCAAGATCCCTCGTGCATCACGATGAAGTGGTGAGTTCAATCCAAAACGGTCGCTACATTTCCAGAAAGTACTTATGGGCCAAAAACGGACACCGTGTGCAAAAGTTACGCTCAATCCTTCGAACGCAAACAATCCAGGCGCTCCAAATATTCAGGTGCTCATTCTTTTGAAAAATGGCCGAAATCCCTCTTACGTTGCGACGAAGTGCTGAGTTCAATCTAAAACGGTCGTTACATTTCCGAAAAGTACTTATGGGCCCAAAACGGACACCGTGTGCAAAAGTTACGCTCAATTCTTCGTCCGTCGACTCTCCAAGCATTCTAAATATGCAAGTTCTCATTCTTTTGAAAAATGGCCATAATCCCTCGTACGTCACGACGAAGTGGTGAGTTCAATCCAAAACGGTCGCTACATTTCGAGAAAGTACTTATTGGCCCAAAACGGACACCGTGTGCAAAAGTTAAGCTCAATTCTTCATCCGTCGACTCTCCAAGCGTTCTAAATATGCAAGTGCTCATTCTACCGATAAAAGGCCAAAATCCCTCGTACGTCATGACGAAGTGGTGAGTTCAATCCAAAACGGTCGCTACATTTCGAGAAAGTACTTATTGGCCCAAAACGGACACCGTGTGCAAAAGTGACGCTCAATTCTTCGTCCGTCGACTCTCCAAGCATTCTAAATATGCAAGTGCTCATTCTTTTGAAAAATGGCCATAATCCCTCGTACGTCATGATGAACTGGTGAGTTCATTCCAAAACGGTCGCTACATTTCCAAAAAGTACTTATGGGCCCAAAACGGACACCGTGTGCAAAAGTTACGCTCAATTCTTCGTCCGTCGACTCTCCAAGCATTCTAAATATGCAAGTGCTCATTCTTTTGAAAAATGGCCATAATCCCTCGTACGTCATGATGAACTGGTGAGTTCATTCCAAAACGGTCGCTACATTTCCAAAAATTACTTATGGGCCCAAAACGGACACCGTGTGCAAAAGTTACGCTTAATTTTTCGTCCGTCGACTCTCCAAGCATTCTAAATATGGAAGTGCTCATTCTTTCGAAAAATGGCCAAAATACCTCGTACATCACGACGATGTGGTGAGGTCAAACCTAAACTGCCGCTACATTTCCAAAAAGTACATATGGGCCCAAAACGGACACCGTGTGCAAAAGTTACGCTAAATTCTTCGTACGCCGACAATCTAAGCGTTCCAAATACGCAAGAGCTCATTCTTTCGAAAAATGGCCAAAATCACTCATACGTCATGATGAAGTGTTGAGTTCAATCCGAAACGGTAGCTACATTTCCAAAAAGTACTTATTGGCCCAAAACAGACACCGCGTGCAAAAGTTACGCACGATTCTTCGAACGCGGACAATCCAAGCGCTCCAAATATGCAATTGCTCATTCTTCCGAAAAATGGCCGAAATCTCTCTTACGTCACGACGAAGTGCTGAGTTCAATCTAAAACGGTCGCTACATTACCAAAAAGTACTTATGGGCCCAAAACAGACAACGTGTGCAAAAGTTACGCTCCATTCTTCCTCCGTCGACTCTCCAAGCATTCTAAATATGCAAGTGCTCATTCTTTCGAAAAATGGCCAAAATCCCTCGTACGTCACGATGAAGTGGTGAGTTCAATCCAAAACGGTCGCTACATTTCCAAAAAGTACTTATGGGCCCAAAACGGACACCGTGTGCAAAAGTTAAGCTCAATTCTTCGTACGCCGACTCTCCAAGCGTTCCAAATATGCAAGTGCTCATTCTTTCGAAAAATGGCCAAAATCCCTCATACGTCACGATGAAGTTGTGAGTTCAATCCAAAATGGTCGCTACATTTCCAAAAGTACTTATGGGCCCGAAACGGACATGGTGTGCAAAAGTTACACTCAATTCTTCGTCCCCCAACTCTCCAAGCGTTCCAAATATGCAAGTGCTCATTCTTTCGAAAGATTACCAAAATCTCTTGTACGCCACGGTGAAGTCATGCTACAATCCAAAACGGTCGCTACATTTCCAAAAATTACTTATGGGCCCAAAACGGACACTGTGTGCAAAAGTTACGCTTAATTTTTCGTCCGTCGACTCTCCAAGCATTCTAAATATGGAAGTGCTCATTCTTTCGAAAAATGGCCAAAATCCCTCGTACGTCACGACGATGTGGTGAGGTCAAACCTAAATTGTCGCTACATTTCCAAAAAGTACATATGGGCCCAAAACGGACACCGTGTGCAAAAGTTACACTCAATTCTTCGTACGCCGACTCTCCAAGCGTTCCAAATATGCAAGTGCTCATTCTTTTGAAAAATGGCCAAAATCCCTCATACGTCACGACGAAGTGGTGAGTTCAATCCAAAACGGTCGCTACATTTCCAAAAACTACTTATGGGCCCAAAACGGACACCGTGTGCAAAAGTTACGCTCAATTCTTCGTCCGTCGACACTCCAAGCGTTCCAAATATGCAAGAGCTCATTCTTTCGAAAAATGACCGAAATCCCTCTTACGTCACGACGAAGTGCTGAGTTCAATGCAAAACGGTCGCTACATTTTAAAAAAGTTCTTGTGGACCCAAAACTGACACTGTGTGCAACAGTTACGTTCAATTCTTCGTACGCCGACAGTCCAAGCGTTCCAAATATGCAAGAGCTCATTCTTTTGAAAAATGGCCGAAATCACTCATACGTCACGAAGAAGTGTTGAGTTCAATCCAAAATGGTAGCTACATTACCAAAAAGTACTTATGGGCCCAAAATAGACACCGCGTGCAAAAGTTACGCACGATTCTTCGAACGCGGACAATCAAAGCGCTCCAAATATCCAAGTGCTCATTCTTTCGAAAAATGGTCGAAATCCCTCTTACATCACAATGAAGTGCAGAGTTCAATCCAAAACGGTCGCTACATTTATGAAAAGTACTTATGGGCCCGAAACGGACACCGTGTGCAAAAGTTACGCTCAATTCTTCGTACGCCGACATTCCAAGCGTTCCAAATATAGAAGTGCTCATTCTTTTGAAAAATGACTGAAATCCCTCATACGTCACGAAGAAGTGGTGAGTTCAATCCAAAACGGTAGCTACATTTCCAAAAAGTTCTTATGGGCCAAAACGGACACCGTGTACAAAAGTCACGCTCAAAATTCTTCGTCCACCGACTCTCCAAGCGTTCTAAATATGCAAGTGCTCGTTCATTCGAAAAATGGCCAAAATCCCTCGGTCATCATGACGAAGTGGTGAGTTCAATCCAAAACGGTCGCTACATTTCCAAAAAGTACTTATCGGCCCAAAACGGACACCGTGTGCAAAAGTTACGCTCAATTCTTCGTACGCCGACTCTCCAAGCGTTCCAAATATGCAAGTGCTCATTCTTTCGAAAAATGGCCAAAATCCCTCGTACTTCACAACGAAGTGGTGAGTTCAATCCAAAAAGGTCGCTACATTTCCAAAAAGTACTTATGGGCCCAAAACGGACACCGATCGCAGAAGTTACGCTCAATTCTTCGTCCGCCGACCCTCCAAGCATTCTAAATATGGTAGTGCTCATTCTTTCGAAAAATGGCCAAAATCCCTCGTACATCACGACGAAGTGGTGAGTTCAATCCAAAACGGTCGCTACATTTCCAGAAAGTACTTATGGGCCAAAAAGGACACCGTGTGCAAAAGTTACGCTCAATACTCCGAACGGGAACAATCCTGGCGCTCCAAATATTCAGGTGCTCATTCTTTCCAAAAATGGCCGAAATCCCTCTTACGTCACGACGAAGTGCTGAGTTCAATCTAAAACGGTAGCTACATTTCCGAAAAGTACTTATGGGCCCAAAACGGACACCGTGTGCAAAAGTTACGCTCAATTCTTCGTCCGCCGACTCTCCAAGCATTCTAAATATGCAAGTGCTCATTCTTTCAAAAAATGGCCATAATCCCTCGTACGTCACGATGAAGTGGTGAGTTCATTCCAAAACGGTCGCTACATTTCCAAAAAGTACTTATGGGCCCAAAACGGATACTGTGTGCAAAAGTTACGCTTAATTCTTCGTCCGTCGACTCTTCAAGCATTCCAAATATGCAAGTGCCCATTCTTTCGAAAAATGGCCAAAATCCCTCGTACGTGACGACGAAGCGGTGAGTTCAATCCAAAACGGTCGCTACATTACCAAAAAGTACTTATGGACCCAAAACGGACACCGTGTGCAAAAGTTACGCTCAATTCTTCGTCCGTCGACCCTCCAAGCGTTCTAAATATGCAAGTGCTCATTCTTTCAAAAAATGGACAAAATCCCTCGTACGGCACGACGAAGTGGTGAGTTCAATCCAAAA
>NW_019239952.1:192061-192398 GCF_002742605.1 Olea europaea var. sylvestris
CGATACAGTTCCAAAAAGTACTTATGGGCCCAAAACGGACACCGTGTGCAAAAGTTATGCTCAATTCTTCATCCGTCGACTCTACAAGTGTTCCAAATATGCAAGTGCTAATTCTTTCAAAAAATGCCCAAAATCCCTCATACATGACGACGAAGTGGTGAGTTCAATCCAAAACGGTCGCTACATTGCCAAAAAGTACTTATGGGCCCAAAACGGACACCGTGTACAAAAGTTACGCTCAATTCTTCGTCCGTCGACTCTCCCAGCATTCTAAATAAGCAAGTGCTCATTCTTTCAAAAAATGGCCATAATCCCTCGTACGTCACGACGAAGTGGT
>NW_019239953.1:0-1800 GCF_002742605.1 Olea europaea var. sylvestris
AATCACGCCGAGGGCAATTTCGTCATTTTTCGCTACTGTGTCGGAATGGGCTAAAATTTGACAGGTTGTTCAGAAACAAAAATTGCGCCGGGGTCAACTTCATCATTTTTCGTGACTGTGTCGGGATGGGCTCAAATTTGACAGGTTTATCGGGAACAAAAATCGCACCAAGTGAATTTCGTCATTTTTCACAACTGTGTCCGAATTGGCTAAAATTTGACAGGTTGATCGGAAACAAAAATCGCGCCGGGAGCAATTTCGTCATTTTTCACGATCGTGTCAGAATGGGCTGAAATTTAACAGGTTGATCGGAAACAAAAATCGCGCCGGGAGCAATTTCGTCATTTTTCACGATCGTGTCAGAATGGGCTGAAATTTAACAGGTTGATCGGAAACAAAAATCGCGCCGGGAGCAATTTCGTCATTTTTCACGATCGTGTCAGAATGGGCTGAAATTTAACAGGTTGATCGGAAACAAAAATCGCGCCGGGAGCAATTTCGTCATTTTTCACGATCGTGTCAGAATGGGCTGAAATTTAACAGGTTGATCGGAAACAAAAATCGCGCCGGGAGCAATTTCGTCATTTTTCACGATCGTGTCAGAATGGGCTGAAATTTAACAGGTTGATCGGAAACAAAAATCGCGCCGGGAGCAATTTCGTCATTTTTCACGATCGTGTCAGAATGGGCTGAAATTTAACAGGTTGATCGGAAACAAAAATCGCGCCGGGGGCAATTTCGTCATTTTTCGCTACTGTGTCGGAATGGGCTAAAATTTGACATGTTGATCGGAAACAAAAATCGCGCCAAGGGTAATTTCGTCATTTTTCACGATCGTGTCAGAATGGGCTGAAATTTAACAGGTTGATCGGAAACAAAAATCGCGCCGGGGTCAATTTCGTCATCTTTCGTGACTGTGTCGGAATTGGCTCAAATTTGACAGGTTGATCGGGAACGAAAATCACGCCGAGGGCAATTTCGTCATTTTTCGCGACGGTGTCGGAATGGGCTAAAATTCGATAGGTAGATCGGACACAAAAATCGCGCCAGGGGTAATTTCGTCATTTTTCGTGACGGTGTCGGAATTGGCTAAAATTTGACAGGTTGATCGGAAACTAAAATCGCGCCGGGGGCAGGTTCGTCATTTTTCGCGACGGTGTCGGAATGGGCTAAAATTCGATAGGTAGATCGGACACAAAAATCGCGCCAGGGGTAATTTCGTCATTTTTCGTGACGGTGTCGGAATTGGCTAAAATTTGACAGGTTGATCGGAAACTAAAATCGCGCCGGGGGCAGGTTCGTCATTTTTCGCGACGGTGTCGGAATGGGCTAAAATTCGATAGGTAGATCGGACACAAAAATCGCGCCAGGGGTAATTTCGTCATTTTTCGTGACGGTGTCGGAATTGGCTAAAATTTGACAGGTTGATCGGAAACTAAAATCGCGCCGGGGGCAGGTTCGTCATTTTTCGCGACGGTGTCGGAATGGGCTAAAATTTGACTGGTTGATCGGAAACAAAAATCGCGCCGGGGGCAGGTTCGTCATTTTTCGCGACGATGTCGGAATGAGATAAAATTTTGCAGGTTGATCGAAAACAAAATCCGCGCTGAGAATAATTTCGTCATTTTTCGCGACTGTGTCGGAATGGGCTGAAATTTGACAGGTTGATCGGAAACAAAAATCGCGCCGAGGTCAATTTCGTCAATTTTCGCAACTTAATTTGACAGGTTGATCGGAAACAAAAATCGCGCCAAGGGCAATTTCGTCATTTTTCGCGACTGTGTCGGAATGGGCTCAAAT
>NW_019239954.1:0-1800 GCF_002742605.1 Olea europaea var. sylvestris
AATATGCGTTATCTCCATTCCAGCATTCACCGCTGTCATGTATCTCTCACAGACATCATGTATATGTTCGTCAAGTGGACAGACCAGATCAATCATGTAATTCTCATATGACTGAATGGCGATTCTATGGTTCAATGCTCCTCTATATGCCCTAGCCATTCTTCGAGCCATATCTATTACATTTTCACATATCATACACTTTTTTGTTTACTCTTGGAAAAATGGCTACTGTTACATAACATTCTACCTATAAATTCTAGCCCAATACGTATCTTTTGAAAAAAAAAACACATTTTTCAAATCATTTCTAACTGGCGTAGTATATCTTTGAAAATAAGCATAAGTTGTACCATAGCATCGCAAAACATCATAACATAGTCTTTTCATGAAAACATTAACTTTGAACATACCTGAGCCGTAGGATGAGATTGATGGATGGATGCAAGATGCCATGGAGTATCTTAGACTTTTTCATTTTCAAAAAAAAAAAATACATGGTCTATAGAACCGACTAAACCGTGCTCTGATACCACACTGTAACGCTCTGACCCCTTGTGGACCGGAACGCTACTTACTTTACCTAACTAACCGGTGGTTTAGTCATAGGAGAATATGTTTTAGCGGAAGCTTAATTTTTACAATGATAATTTTAACAACAACCTTTCGAATGCTTTAAATAAAACACTAAATAAAAAACAACGGAGCGTAATTTATTTGAAGAAAACACAACTTGTTCTGGCATTCAGCGTTATTCAAATACTTTAAAGAAATAACATTGAAAATGTTCATAAAAATAAATCTAACTAACTGGTTCACAGGGTTTTTCCATGGGCTCATTGCACCACTCTCCATCTTTTCCATCATCCAGGCCCAAGTTAGAATCATATCAATCTGTAGAGAAGGGGTTAAACCCGTGAGTAAAAAAAGCTCAATAGATATCATTGGTCCATTCGTGATCAAGCTATACATTTCAAAGTTGTAACTTTAGAAACCTTTTCATAGTAGGATTTTCGGTAGAATCCCAAACACGTAGAGTCATGACTTAACACGACGCCTCGACCGGAAGTACATGCTGTACCCGAAGTTACCATTAGTCATGGAGGTGTATGCCGTACTGGAGGTACCATTAGACATACAAATATTAACATAAATCTTCATTTGCTAGAAACTTATAACTTAACACGAACTAATACTTTGCACCTCTACCTACCTTGATTGATGCTTTGAACCTTGTTGAAAATGCACTCCTTTGATGTTTAAAAAAAAAACACTCCGTCGAGAATTGATGCTTGGAAAACACTTCTTGATAGAACCAAAACTTCTAGGAAAAATTAATTTTCCTCCCTCTCCTTCCTCTTTTTTCTAGACTTGAAAACTCTCTCTTTTATGCTTAAAAGCTTTTGTCTTGGTGTGAAAAAATGTGTATGCATTGGGGCCTATTTATAGGTGAAAATCTCACAACTTAAGGGCAAGTGAAGGGCCTAATACTCATTAATATGGGTGCCATTTATGTCGGAGTTACAGATTTAAGAAGGTGCTAGAAAATCGTGTAGGAATTTGACTTTTCATATTCCGCGTCGGTTGATACTGTACAGCCTTTAGTATTTCTATAATAACTTCTTCTCCCGATATCCAATTGAGGTAATTCAAAATGCATTGGAAATCTAACTCAAAAAGCTACAACTTTTCTTTAGATATCATTTTCCAAATTGAATAGTTTCTATGTCGTAAATGGGTCTCAAATGAGACTAAAAATCTGAAATATACTTTAGCCATCCAATATTCATGTCTTAGTGCCAC
>NW_019239955.1:0-1800 GCF_002742605.1 Olea europaea var. sylvestris
TTTTGTCCACGGTGTCCTTTTCGAGGCCATAAGTACTTTTTGGAAATGTAGCGACCGTTTTGGATTGAACTCACAACTTCGTCATGACGTATGAGGAATTTTAGCAATTTTTTAAAAGAATGAGCACTTGCATATTTGGAACACTTTGATAGTCGGCGTACGGCGAATTTAGCGTAACTTTTGCACGCGGTGTCCGTTTCGGGCCCATAAGTACTTTTTGGAAATGTAGCGACCGTTTTGGATTGAACTCACAACTTCGTCGTGACGTATGATGGATTTCGGCCATTTTTGGAAAGAATGAGCACTTGCATATTTGGAACGCTTGGAGAGTCGGCGTACGAAGAATTCAGCGTAACTTTTGCACACGGTGTCCGTTTCGGGCCCATAAGTACTTTTTGGAAAATATAGCGACCGTTTTGGATTGAACTTACAACTTCGTCGTGACATATGAGGGATTTTAGCGATTTTTCAAAAGAATGAGCGCTTGCATATTTGGAACGCTTGGAGAGTCGGCGTACGAAGAATTCAGCGTAACTTTTGCACACGGTGTCCGTTTCGGGCCCATAAGTTCTTTTTGGAAATGTAGCGACCGTTTTGGATTGAACTCACAACTTCGTCATGATGTATGAGGGATTTTAGCGATTTTTCGAAAGAATGAGCACTTGGATATTTGGAACGCTTGGAGAGTCGGCGTACGAAAAATTGAGCTTAACTTTTGTCCACGGTGTCCGTTTCGGGCCCATAAGTACTTTTTCGAAATGTAGCGACCGTTTTGGATTGAACTAAAAACTTCATCGTGACGTATGAGGGATTTCAGCGATTTTTTCAAAGAATGAGCACTTGCATATTTGGAACGCTTGGATAGTCGGCGTACGGAGAATTGAGCGTAACTTTTGCACACGGTGTCCGTTTCGGGCCCATAAGTACTTTTTGGAAATGTAGCGACCGTTTTGGAATGAACTTAAGACTTCGTCGTGACGTATGAGGAATTTTAGTGATTTTTCAAAAGAATGAGTACTTGCATGTTTGGAACGCTTGGATAGTTGGCGTACGAAGAATTTAGAGTAACTTTTGCACACGGTGTCCGTTTCGGGCCCATAAGTACTTTTTGGAAGTGTAGCGACCGTTTTGGATTGAACTCACAACTTCGTCTTGACGTATGAGGGATTTTATCGATTTTTCGAAAGAATGAGCACTTGCATATTTGGAACGCTTGGAGAGTTGTCGTACGAAGAATTCAGAGCAACTTTTGTACACGGTGTCCATTTCGGGCCCATAAGTACTTTTTGGAAATGTAGCGACCGTTTTTGATTGAACTCACAACTTCGTCGTGACGTATGCGGGATTTCGGCCATTTTTGAAAAGAATGAGCACTTGCATATTTGGAACGCTTGGAGAGTCGGCGTACGAAGAATTCAGCGTAACTTTTGCACACGGTGTCCGTTTCGGGCCCATAAGTACTTTTTGGAAATGTAGCGACCGTTTTGGATTGAACTCACAACTTCGTCGTAACGTATGGGGGATTTTAGCGATTTTTCGAAAGAATGAGCTCTTGGATATTTGGAACGCTTGGAGAGTCGGCGTACGAAAAATTGAGCTTAACTTTTGTCCATGGTGTCCATTTCGGGCCCATAAGTACTTTTTCGAAATGTAGCGACCGTTTTGGATTGAACTCAAACCTTCATCGTGACGTATGAGGAATTTTCGCGATTTTTCAAAAGAATGAGCACTTGCATATTTGGAACACTTGGATAGTCGGCGTACGGAGAATTGAGCGTAACTTTTGCACACGGTGTCCGT
>NW_019239956.1:0-1800 GCF_002742605.1 Olea europaea var. sylvestris
AAACGGTCGCTACATTTCCAAAAAGTACTTATGGGCCCAAAATGGACACTGTGTGCCAAAGTTACGCTCAATTCTTCGTACGCTGACTATCCAGCATTCCAGATATAAAAGTGCTCATTCTTTCAAAAAATGGCCGAAATCCCTCGAACGTCACAACGAAGTCGTGAGTTCAATCCAAAGCTGTCGGTACATTTCGAAAAAGTACTTATGGGCCCAAAACCGACACCTTGTACAACAGTTACGCTCGATTCTTCGGACGCCGACTATCCAAGCTTTCCAGAAATCAAGAGCTCATTCTTTCGAAAAATGGCTTAATTTCCTCAAACGTCACGACGAAGTGGAGAGCTCAATCCAAAATGATCGCTACATTCCAAAAAGTACTTATGGCCCCAAAGCGGACACCGTGTGCAAAAGTTACGCTCAATTCTTCGTACGCCGACAATCCAAGCGTTCCAATTATAAAAGTGCTCATTCTTTCGAAAAATGGTCGAAATCCCTCGAACGTCACGACAAAGTCGTGAGCTCAATCCAAAACGGCCGCTATATTTTCGAAAAGTACTTATGGCCCCAAAGCGGACACCGTGTGCAAAAGTTACGCTCAATTCTTCGTACGTCGACTATCCATGCGTTCCAAATATAAAAGTGCTCATTCTTTCGAAAAATGGCTGAAATCCCTCGAACTTCTCAACAAAGTCGTGAGTTCAATCCAAAACGGCCGCTACATTTCCAAAAACTACTTATGGCCCCAAAGCGGACACCGTGTGCAAAAGTTATGCTCAATTCTTCGTTCGCCGACTATCCAAGCGTTCCAAATATAAAAGTGCTCATTCTTTTGAAAAATGGCTGAAATCCCTCGAACTTCTCAACAAAGTCGTGAGTTCAATCTAAAACGGCCGCTACATTTCCAAAAAGTACTTATGGGCCCAAAATGGACACTGTGTGCAAAAGTTACGCTCAATTCTTCGTACGCCGACTATCCAAGCGTTCCAAATATAAAAGTGCTCATTCTTTTGAAAAATGGCTGAAATCCCTCGAACTTCTCAACAAAGTCGTGAGTTCAATCTAAAACGGCCGCTACATTTCCAAAAAGTACTTATGGGCCCAAAATGGACACTGTGTGCAAAAGTTACGCTCAATTCTTTGTACGCCGACTATCCAAGCGTTTCAAATATAAAAGTGCTCATTCTTTTGAAAAATGGCTGAAATCCCTCAAACGTCACGATGAAGTCGTGACTTCAATCCAAAACGGTCGCTACATTTCGAAAGAGTACTTTGGGGTCCAAAGCGGACACCGTGTGCAAAAGTTACGCTCAATTCTTCGTACGCCGACTATCCAAGCGTTCCAAAGATAAAATTGTTCATTCTCTCGAAAAATGGCCGAAATCCCTCGAACGTCACGACGAAGTAGTGAGTTCAATCCAAAACGGTCGCTACATTTCCAAAAAGTACTTATGGGCGCAAAACGGACACCGTGCGCAAAAGTTATGCTCAATTCTTCGTACGCTGACTATCCAAGAGTTCCAAATATAAAAGTACCCGTTCTTTCGAAAAATGGCTGAAATCCCTCAAACATCACGATGAAGCGGGGAGCTCAATCCAAAACGGTCGCTACATTTCCAAAAAGTACTTATGGGCTCAAAACGGACACCGTGTGCAAAAGTTATGCTCAATTCTTCGTACGCCGACTATCCAAGCGTTCCAAATATAAAAGTGTTCGTTCTTTCAAAAAATGGCCAAAATCCCTTGAACTTCACGACGAAGTAGTGAGTTCAATCCAAAACGGTCGCTACATTTCGAAAA
>NW_019239957.1:0-1800 GCF_002742605.1 Olea europaea var. sylvestris
TGCCCCCGGCACGATTTTTGTTTTCCCTCAATTAGTCAAATTTTAGCCGATTCCGACACCGTCGCGAAAAATGACGAAATTGCGCCCGGCGCGATTTTTGTTTCCGATTAATCTATCAAATTTGAGCCGATCCCGACACCCCTGCGAAAAATGACGAAATTGCCCCCGGCACGATTTTTGTTTTCCCTCAATTAGTCAAATTTTAGCCGATTCCGACACCGTCGCGAAAAATGACGAAATTACGCCCGGCGCGATTTTTGTTTCCGATTAATCTATCAAATTTGAGCCGATTCCGACACCCCTGCGAAAAATGACGAAATTGCCCCCGGCGCGATTTTTGTTTCCGATTAATCTGTCAAATTTTAGCCGATTCCGACACCGTCGCGAAAAATGACGAAATTGCCCCCGGCCCGATTTTTTTTTCCGATCAATCAGTCGAATTTGAGTCCATTCCTACCGCGTCGCGAAAATTGACGAAATTACCCCCGGCGCAATTTTTGTATTCGATCAATCAGTCAAATTGGAGCCCATTCCGACACCATCGCGAAAAATGACGAAATTGCCCCAACGCGATTTTTGTTTCCCATCGATCAGTCAAATTTCAGCCGATTCCGACACCGTCGCGAAAAATGACGAAATTGCCCCCGGCACAATTTTTGTTTCCCATTAATCAATCAATTTTGAGCCCATTCCAACGACGTCGCGAAAAATGACGAAATTGCTCCCGGCGCGATTTTTGTTTCCGATCAATCAGTCAAATTTTAGTCGATTCCGACACCATCGCGAAAAATGACGAAATTGCCCCCGGCGCGATTTTTGTTTCCTATTAATCTGTCAAATTTTAGCCGATTCCGACACCGTCGCGAAAAATGACGAAATTGCCCCCGGCGCGATTTTTGTTTCCGATTAATCTGTCAAATTTAAGCCGATTCCGACACCGTCGAGAAAAATGACGAAATTGCCCCCGGCGCGATTTTTGTTTTCAATTAATCTGTCAAATTTTAGCCGATTCCGACACCGTCGCGAAAAACGACGAAATTGCCCCCGATGCGATTTTTGTTTCCGATCCATCAGTCAAATTTGAGCCCATTCAGACACCGTCGCGAAAAATGACGAAATTGACCCCGGCGCGATTTTTGTTTCCGATCAATCAGTCAAATTTGGACCCATTCCGACACCGTCGCGAAAAATGACGAAATTGCCTCCGGCGCGATTTTTGTTTCCCATCAATAAGTCAAATTTTAGCCGATTCCGGCACCGTCGCGAAAAATGACGAAATTGCCCCCGGCGCGATTTTTGTTACCGATAAATCAGTCAAATTTTAGCCGATTCCGACACCGTCGCGAAAAATGACGAAATTGCCTCCGGCGCGATTTTTGTTTCCCATCAATAAGTCAAATTTTAGCCGATTCCGGCACCGTCGCGAAAAATGACGAAATTGCCCCCGATGCGATTTTTTGTTTCCGATCAAACAGTCAATTTTGAGCCCATTCCGACGCCGTGGCGAAAAATGACAAAATTGCCCCCGGCGCGATTTTTGTTTCCGATCAATCAGTCAAATTTGAGCCCATTTCGACACCGTCGCGAAAAATGACGAAATTGCCCCCGGCGCGATTTTTGTTTCCCATCCATCAGTCAAGTTTTAGCCGATTCCGACATCGTCGCGAAAAATGACGAAATTGCCCCCGGCGCGATTTTTGTTTCCCATTAATCAGGAAATTTTGAGCCCATTCCGAAGCCGTCGCGAAAAAAGACGAAATTGCCCCAGGCGGGATTTTTGTTTCCGATGAATCTGTCAAA
>NW_019239958.1:0-1800 GCF_002742605.1 Olea europaea var. sylvestris
AAAAACAAAAAACAAAAAAAGAAAGAAAGAAAAAATCTTAATATCAGCAAGCAACAATCAAAATTAGCTACTAAAGATGAAAGAACATGCATGTTTTAGGTGTGTATAGATCAAACTTTTGGCTATCTTTTCATTTCTGATATTGGAAGCAACGTGTAGCAAGAGTTAGCCTTATCGTAACCAAGGCTTTATGATCGAGTAACTTCCACTCTTCATTTTTCATAACCGTCGACTTCTATGATGCTCCTTTGAGAGGAAGGTATAGATCCTTCTAGTAAAGATAATCTTTTATCTGCATCTTTCACAATCTACAGTTCAATCCTCAATATTGGTTTCCTCAATTTCTACTTTCAGACCAAATTGTTTGGCGTGCTCATATAACCATTTCTTTGTCCCCTCAAAGTCCCATGGTGAACAGATGCTCATGTTGTCTAGTTTTAATGAGGTGAATCTAAGCGATTTTCCTTTGAGGAAATGTCACCAGATACCTAAAATTTATTAAAAATTTCATTTTTACATTTCAAAACTTTTTTAACAAATATACTGCAATATATGTAGTATATTTGAAAAATGGAAAGTATACTCTATCCCATATTTAAGATAGTAATAACTGAAATTATTCAACCAAACACGTCATATAACCTACCCACAAATTATGCCCTAGTAAATTCCAATCTTCAGCTTTAACATTGTACCGCTGAACAAAGAATTTTTGAAAATCAAAACCAAAAACTCTTCAATACTCTCCAAGACCTCCACAAAATCGTATCTCAATTCCTTACTCGAGGGTTAATTCTTTTGATTTCTCCTTAGGCTGATGTTGGTTGGGAAGATGACAAAAAGCAATTTCAAGCTATAATATTTAAATACAAAATTTTCAGGATTCAATTATAAGTTAACAAACAAAAGCAGCAGTTATCTGTGTTGGGCACCAACCCTGTTTGCCACTAGTATTCTTTTAATTTGAATTCCTAACTACTGGTGATGGCTTAACAATTCATATAAACAATTAAAGTTGTGATGATTAACATACTTCCATGGGGGAGGTAAAGATAAAGAAGAAAATTTGCAAATCTGGTGTGTGTTCAAGTGCACTGATCATTGACATCAAGTAAATAATGCTTTAAAATGTTAAAATAATGAAACAGATATGTTCGATATAGAAAATATTGAACATGTTGTAAACTTCAACTCAAGCAAGGACATAGAGTGAGGATGAATGTTTTTGATATACGATGGTGTGGTATGCAAATACTCTTGGCAGTTTTGAAGTTGAGTTTTAAAGTATCTACGAACTTTGGTCTCGACTCCGGAGAACCTTCTCGGAGTTTGTTGCGGTATGTTTTCTTACCTTCTTATTAAAGGTTTTCATTATTTATATTATCAACTCCATTCTCTTTAGTATGCAAGTAACCATACAAAGGTATGAAGAAGAGAGAGCATGAAAAGTAGGGATGTCAATTTGAATCGTTAAAACTGAAAACTGCGGTTAACCGAACCGAATGGGGCGAAAAAACCGAACTGATGGTGCAGTGGGGCAGATATTGTATTTGATTTTAATGAACCGGTTCGTGGCGGTGCGGGTATGTTATTTATGCCGTCGAACCGAAACCGAACCGATTATTTGTTTAAAAAAAATTATTTTTTTATTAGGGATGACAAGGTTTACTGAGGAGGAAATTGACGAAGAGGTACATTTTTTTTATTTAAATTTAGTTAAACCATTCTAGATTAGGTAATATCGTTGTATTCTCTACTTACATTTCTTATTTATTATATAGAAATCAATTTTGAGTGCTG
>NW_019239959.1:0-363 GCF_002742605.1 Olea europaea var. sylvestris
TTCCCGATGAACCTGTCAAATTTTAGCCAATTACGACACAGTCGCGAAAAATGACGAAATTGCCCCCGGCGCGATTTTTGTTTTCGATCAACTTGTCAAATTTCTGCCAATTCTGACACAGTCGCCAAAAATGACAAATTTGCCCCAGGCGCGGTTTTTGTATCCGATCAAACTGTCAAATTTTGGGCAATTTCGACAAAGTCGCGAAAAATGACGAAATTGCCCCCGGCGAGGTTTTTGTTCCCGATCAACCTGTCAAATTTTAGCCAATTCCAACACTATCGCGAAAAATGACGAAATTGCCCCAGGCGCGATTTTGTTTCCGATCAACCTGTCAAATTTCAGCCAATTCCGACACAATCG
>NW_019239959.1:600-1800 GCF_002742605.1 Olea europaea var. sylvestris
CGATCAACCTGTCAAATTTTAGCCAATTCAGACACAGTCGCGAAAAATGACGAAATTGCCCCAGGCGCGTATTTTGTTTCCGATCAACTGTCAAATTTTGGCCAATTCAGACACAGTTACGAAAAATGACGAATTTGCCCCCCGCGCGGTTTTTGTTCCCGATCAACCAGTCAAATTTTAGCCAATTCCGACACAGTCGCGAAAAATGACGAAATTGCCCCCGGCGCGGTTTTTGTTCCCGATTAACCTGTCAAATTTTAGGCAATTCCGACACGGTCCCGAATAATGACGAAATTGCCCCCGGTGCGGTTTTTGTTCCCGATCAACCAGTCAAATTTTAGCCAATTCCGACACAGTCGCGAAAAGTTACGAATTTGCCCCAAGCGCGTTTTTTGTTTCCGATCAACCTGTCAAATTTTTGTCAATTCCGACAAAGTCGCGAAAAATGACGAAATTGCCTCCGGCGCGGTTTTTGGTCCCGATCAACCTGTCAAATTTTAGCCAATTCCGACACAGTCATGAAAAATGACAAAATTGCCTCCGGCGCGGTTTTTGGTCCCGATCAACCTGTCAAATTTTAGCCTATTCCGACACAGTCGCGAAAAATGACGAAATTGCCCCCGGCGCGATTTTTGTTTACGATCAACCTGTCAAATTTTAGCCAATTTCGACACAGTCGCGAAAATTGACGAAATTGTCCCCGGCGAGGTTTTTATTCCCGTTGAACCAGTCAAATTTAAGCCAATTCAGACACAGTCGCGAAAAATGACGAAATTGCCCCAGGCGCGTATTTTGTTTCCGATCAACTGTCAAATTTTGGCCAATTCTGACACAGTTACGAAAAATGACAAAATTGCCCCCCGCGCGGTTTTTGTTCCCGATCAACCAGTCAAATTTTAGCCAATTCCGACACAATCGCGAAAAATGACGAAATTGCCCCCGGCGAGGTTTTTGTTCCCGATTAACCTGTGAAATTTTAGGCAATTCCGACACGGTCCCGAATAATGACGAAATTGCCCCCGGCGCGGTTTTTGTTCCCGATCAACCAGTCAGATTTTAGCCAATTCCGACACAGTCGCGAAAAATGACGAAATTGCCCCAGGCGCGTTTTTTGTTACCGATCAACCTGTCAAATTTTGGCCAATTCCGACAAAGTCGCGAAAAATGACGAAATTGCCTCCGGCGCGGTTTTTGGTCCCG
>NW_019239960.1:0-1800 GCF_002742605.1 Olea europaea var. sylvestris
GTTAACATCAAAACAGGTAACCTCTTTCCTATAAACCAGGATAAATAACTTATATGCACTGTTTTGACAATTATAACTGCCCACATTCATAAACACGTAACATTCAATACAGAATTCCATTCGGACCACATTTTTGTTCGTAGAATTATTTTTGATATCCAAATCAAGAAGATAGATTCCCATGAGAACCTTTAATAATGTGGACCCAGTGAGACATACATAATTAATCAGTATTATGCTTTGCTTTCATATAATAATATCACGCAGCACCTACCAACTGCATTGAAACAAATCTAACTTTACCAAACTAACAAGAATCAAATCCACCCTTCATTAACCAAAATCAAACAGGATTAACAGTTAAGGCACATCTAAGCAAAATTTATCACAAATGTGAACGTACAGAGAAAATCAATAATGAGACGGCCGTCACACATTCGACCCGTTGATCTGCCGAAGAAAGCGCGTCCATTCGGAAAGTTAACGGGTAGACCGAGTCCTCCAACGAGTCCGCCAGTGTCCGAGTTGGAATCGCCGAAATTGAATATGAATGGTGGTTTTTTGCACAGAGAGTGAACTGGATTTGACGGTGAGAGCAAAATACAGAGGAAAATTGCTGTGAAACTGTTTACTTTTGAGAAATTCATGGCCACTTGCTTTGCTTTTCTATGGTTTCAGTGGCAGTGTCAGTATTAGCAGTGGCTTTATGTGTTGAATTAAGCCAAACGACCGGCGTAGAGGTTGACACAACAACTGACCACACTCTCACATTGTCAAGGTGGGTCCCGCCAGAATTTTAAATTCCCAGCCCCATGTGTGTTTATGCGGTCATCCCCGTACGGTCGGTGTAGCTTGGTCCGTATATTTTTGTTTCTGATGAGAAAAGGCATAAATGAACGTTGGATGTTGGAACCAACGGGCATAATTACATAAAAGGAAGATTCCACTCGGTCCCGAACCTTTGAAGTTGTGATTGTAGTGTCTCAAACCTTTATTTTGTGGCACTCTAAGTCCCTATTTTGCCCTAATTCTTTAAAATCATTTTTCTCCAAATTTACTTTCAACCATACATTTCAAGACTCACAATTTTTATCTACTTTTAACAACATACTTGATTAATTTTTATCAAAATCTATTTATAATCTTATTTTTATCCAACCAAATGGAGGAATGACAAAGGATATGACGTGATTGGGATGATAGGGTCTTGAACCTTTTTTGCCCTCTGGATCCCTTGACTAGGGATTACAAAGGGACATGACGGCGTGGATGGTCATCCCATCCTTGATCTGGAGAGAATTTTTCTATTCTCATTTACCGCCTTCATTTAATTATTATTATTATTTTTAAATATGTGTGAACTTGAAAAACATAAATTAAAACGAAATAGAACAATTTCGAGTGGGTTCAAGAAATTTGAAATGAGTACCATGCTCCCCATTCCTGCCCTGTTTACCGATAAGAGCTGAATAATATGTTATGAGTTAAGAGTAAATTTTTTTCCCCCAATCCTACTCTAAACTTATAACGGTTGGCAATTGCATACTTTTTTGTAAGTTAAGGAAACGTAGTGAATATTCGATACCCTGTTTGGAATTTCCCATTATGATTGAGGTCCTGACTAAAGTCAAATTAGTTGGGAGAATCTTGCAATATAAAGTATTTTAAATTCCCTAAAACGACTAAAAAATTCTCCCATCCTTGTTGTAAGAGATATCTAAACTCTCCATCTGATGTAGATTTTAAAAAATAGTATCTAGAATTGTTCCAATAAGATTGTTGTGGGACAAGTTCACATAT
>NW_019239961.1:0-1800 GCF_002742605.1 Olea europaea var. sylvestris
TTGATAAACTATGATTTTTAGAAAACCAAACAGGGGCTAGATATGAAAAATAACATACTATCTTTTTGGTAGAAGTGCACTATGACACTCTTGTAGTTTTGTCAATGTATATTATCTATCATATCACCTTAACTATACATGTTATTGAAGACGTTTATATACGAGCATAGACAGACTATTTCTTTCATTTGTTGATCCTTAACTCTGTACGTATCATGTTTACTTGCATAACGTATGTACTTCCCAATGGTAGAAGACGGCCAAAGTTTTCCCACCAAAACTGATGAACACATTAACACAATACATATCTTCAATATTAATAAATCAGAATTTTAACTTTTGATGTCCATTGAGAATAATACAAAGCGGACAATACGATTTTGAACGAATATAATTAACAATAAATGTAACACACAATAGACTTCATGCAACATTTGCATCACATCATTGTTGGACAAAAATGAGTGATTTGTGTATGAATTTTATAATTAGCACAACAAAATAATAAATATAATACAACAATAAAATCATAGAAATTCAGAAAGAAAGCCTTAGAGAGTCACGTCAAAAACATTGTTCTAAAATTGTGTCCTCCCCTTCATACATATACTTTCAGCACTATAGAGAAAACAAGTTATTTGAGTGCAAGCCAATGTTTGCAACCACATCACTTTTCTTCTTCATGGTGCAAAATTTATCAATAAAGTGAATATCAAAATACTTCTTCATTAGATGATCAACACTTAGCAACTTACTTTGCAGTCCAGGCAGATAATATTACCCCAGACATCTTCTCAACCTGCTCAATTTTTGTTTTGAAAGCAATATCTCTTGCACCTTAAATTTTGTAAGACATAGCATCTCCAATTGTCACCTCACCATTGTTAACTTCTACAAGTTTTGAAATAAATTCTTGTTACTTGTCCTCATATATAAAGTCGAGTTCACGTCTTTTCTTTGGATATTTTATCCAGCAATCACTCATTTTATAATTATTTTTTATGGCAATGAAAACATTCAATATAGGCATTTTATATTTTTTATGATAAGGGTCACACCCTCTTCCTCTATGAGAATAGTGAAAGGATTGTTTCTCTTCTACTTCTTTTGTCTCTTCATTTTGATTGCCTCTTCCATGTTGATCGTAAAAATATTTCACACCTCCTCTTCCTTGTCCTCGACCTCTTCCATATCAACGATGAGAGCCACAACCTCCACTAAATGTGAACTAAGACTTTAAAGCTTGATCATGAAAAGAAGTAATTTTAGACTTTTTTAAATAATTCTAAATTTTTAAGCCTTTAATCTTCCTTTCAAGCTCTCTAGATGAAAGATCGTGTGATTCTTCAATATCCACCAATACATGATCAAATTTACTTGGTAGGCTTCGCATAATTTTTTCGGTCTTCATAATTTTTTCAATTGATACCTGATCAGTGTTCTAAAAAGTATAATAATTGGTGATGCGTGGAGGCCAAGTTTTGGTTGATGCGTGCCTAGGTGAGGTTTAGGTGTAAAAATGCATTTTTATTTTAAAATTATTTTAAATTTCAAATTTAATCAAATAAAAAATCATTTAACATTATATACAAATTATAGTACAAAATGCAATTTTATGAGCTTAACAAAATAAATATATTTTTAAACAATAAAAAAATATTATAATAGTGCTAATTGAAATATTTGGAGAGTTTTTAATTTTTATTAATTCATAAAAAATAGGAAAATGATTAATTAACCTAATAAAATATAAATAACTATTTATACAATAGTACAATACACTATAGACAAATCAAAGGT
>NW_019239962.1:0-407 GCF_002742605.1 Olea europaea var. sylvestris
AATCGCGCCGGGAAAATTTCGTCATTTTTCGCGACGGTGTCGGAATGGGCTCAAATTTGACTGATTGATCGGAAACAAAAATCACGCCGTGAGCAATTTCGTCATTTTTCTAGACGGTGTCGGAATCGGCTAAAATTTGACAGAGTAATCGAAAACAAAAATCGTGCAGGGGGCAATTTCGTCCTTTTTGGTGACGGTGTCGGAATCGGCTAAAATTTGACTGATTGATCAGAAACAAAAATCGCGCCGAGGGTGATTTCGTCATTTTTCGCGATGGCGTCGAAATCAGCTAAAATTTGACAGATTAATCGGAAAATAAAATCGCGCGCGGGGGCAATTTGGTCATTTTTCGCGACGGTGTCGGAATCGGCTAAAATTTGACAGATTGATGGGAAACAAAAATCGCG
>NW_019239962.1:719-1800 GCF_002742605.1 Olea europaea var. sylvestris
AATGGGCAAAAATTTGACAGATTAATCGGAAACAAAAATCGCGCCGGGGGCAATTTCGTCATTTTTCGAGACGGTGTCGGAATCGGCTAAATTTTGACAAATTGATCGGAAAAAAAATCGCGCCGGGGGCAATTTCGTCATTTTTCGCGACGGTGTTGGAATGTGCTCAAATTTTATTGATTGATCGGAAACAAAAATCGTGCCGGGGGCAATTTCATCATTTTTCTCGACGGCGTCGAAATGGGCTCAAATTTGACTGATTGATCGGAAACAATAATCGCGCCGAGGGTGATTTCGTCATTTTTCGCGATGGCGTCGAAATCAGCTAAAATTTGACGGATTGATCGAAAACAAAAATCGCGCCTGGGGCAATTTCGTCATTTTCGCGACGGTGTCGGAATCGGCTAAAAGTTGACAGATTGATGGGAAACAAAAATCGCGTCCGGGGCAATTTCGTTATTTTTCGCGACGGTGTTGGAATGGGCTCAAATTTTATTGATTGATCGGAAACAAAAACCGCGCCGGGGGCAATTTCGTCATTTTCGCGACGGTGTCGGAATCGGCTAAAAGTTGACAGATTGATGGGAAACAAAAATCGCGTCCGGGGCAATTTCGTTATTTTTCGCGACGGTGTTGGAATGGGCTCAAATTTTATTGATTGATCGGAAACAAAAACCGCGCCGGGGGCAATTTCGTCATTTTCGCGACGGTGTCGGAATCGGCTAAAAGTTGACAGATTGATGGGAAACAAAAATCGCGCCCGGGGCAATTTCATCATTTTTCGCGACGGTGTCGGAATCGGCTAAAATTTGACAGATTGATGGGAAACAAAAATCGCGCCCGGGGCAATTTCGTTATTTTTTACGACGGTGTCGGAATGGGATCAAATTTGACTGATTGATCGGAAACAAAAATCGCGCGGGGGAAATTTTGTCATTTTTTTCGACAGCGTTGGAATGGGCAAAAATTTGACAGATTGATCGGAAACCAAAATCGCACCGAGGGCAATTTCGTCATTTTTCGCGATCGCGTCGAAATAGGATCAAATTTGACTGATTATTCGGAAACAAAAATCGCGCCG